>NW_019737394.1:1554912-1628921 GCF_002891405.2 Cryptotermes secundus
AACCCAGTAATTCTGAGTTTCGCTAAGAGCGTTTCAAAATACGGTCCAGACTTGCAATACGCCTGCTTGTCATCAGGTGTCTAATGAGTAACGCCCGCTGAAAATTCAAAAGAAAGTCTCGACAGCTGTTACACAAGCTTTCGTGCTGTAACGCCCTATTTCCTTCCGGTCCTCTAAGTTATCAAATGATGCGTTGAGGCTGATGTTTAAGGCTATCTCCCACGAAAAATACGCACAAACAATCATCAATTCTGAGAAAACGCGTCCGAAACGATGATGACGTTGACACTTACGTGAACCGGCGAGTGAGAGTAGTGGTACCAGGGTTATGCGCCCCAGAAATAAAATGATGGGCAGTTCCTTCCGGCTCCCTCGCGTTGCGTGGAATAATAAACAGACATCCTATTACTCCTTGTTACGCTGGACACGTGTGGCAAATAAGCGTACATCGTGAGGTTACTTACTGCCACTTACGTCACATTTGCTCGGTTATATATTTCTAGTACGTCCATACATTTGGGGGGGGGTGCTGTACATGGTTGAGGCACTATGTTACAAACAGAAATGTCGTGCGTTTAATTATCAATGAATTGATTGGATTTTTCAACTGACCTAATCCTTCCAGCCCCACTATGGTCCTGGGGTCCACTCATCATCCAACAGGAAGATTTCTGGGGGTAAAGGGAGGTCGGCGCGTAAAGCTGACAATCTCACTGCCATCTGTGAGCCGATTGTATGGAAAATGTGGGAGCCTCGACGTCTCACGGCTCTACTGGCCTCCACGGTTTGTTACAGGGATAGCTTCACCTTTTTGTCCTCACATTGGTACTAAGTAGAGCGGAATTTTGGCGATAGACTCTTCTTGTGTTTTAATTTCTCTTACATCTTATTCAGGTGTCACCTCAATAAATGTATCGCGCTGAGCTCAAAGCACATTTCTGCTTAATCTTGCCGTGTTTGTATTTCTCAACTGATTCAACTTACACTTGTTTCTTACACCAGAAATTTAATATCATGCTTTGTATTAAATTTGACAGTAGAGACATCTGTCGACACGTTGTGTTTATATTTTGACACGTAATATTCGCAATTCCTTCGTGGATGTATCGGTTCTTTATTACATACTTTATAAATGTGAATGTCTCTTTGCGAATTATTATTTTATTGACAGGTTCCTTGTTCCTTCTTTTCAATTTTATGCTGTCTTTCCTCTATATACGGTTTCCCGATTCTTGGAGTTTAATTTATATATTCACCTTTCTTTGAACAACGACTTCCCCTTTGATGTTCTGTCCTCCTTGTCCTGTGATGTTCTCTACAAACGTTGAAGTAACAGGAAAAGGGGTGACACGCTTCCCCCCGATTTGTCAGGATGCAACAAAGACAGTGGCATCCTAGAAATGTAAGCAGTAAATTCTAGAGTTCTTATGTACAAGTGAAAAATTTCATTTACATTTTCATACAATGAATCTTGAATTTAATGCTTAAATAAACGAATGTTTTTACAACTGACTAAAGAAACTAAAACGTGTAAAAATGAAATAGTTCTACCTTCCTGGCATAACGCTGTGTAGCCTGTTGAAAGTCAGGCGACGTTACGGAGGAAAATAGAGCCTTTATTTTCAGATTTGAAGAATAAGCCGCCAAGAAAGAAACCAGCATGAAGGAGCTAGCAAGCCGAGCTCTACTGGTTCATTGCTTGGTTTATCTTTCGTCCATGAAAACGAAGGCTACATATTTCTCCGATCCGTTGGTTGATTTTCAACGGGCTACATGCCGTTACATGCTAGGAGCTAGAATTCTTTATAAAAAATTGTTAAAGCACATTAACATGAAAAATTCATCAGAATGCAAACAGAAAGGACAAATACTCGTGTCCCAAATTACAAGACTGTAGAGTTTCTAGTGGTTTATAAAAAATTACCTTGATATGATAACATTAATATTTCGGAGATGGGGTTTGCCACTTCTGCAGTGGACTGAAGAGTGATGTTAAAAAAATACTTGGATGAAATGAGATGAATCTTATGTAGAAACTGATTACATAGTGCAGAAAATTAACTGGAAACTATACATATGATATAGACTACCATTTCTTTATTTGTTTGAGAACACGGTGCCGAGGGAAATATTCGGACCTAAGAATAATGTAACAATACAAGACTGGAGAAAATTACAAAATGAAGAGCTTCATAACTAGTACTCTTTGCCGCATATTATTAGAATTATGAAAGAAGACGGGATAGTTTAGTCAGTGTAACGACGGGTTATGGTCTGGGCGGCCGTGGTTCGATTCTCGTCATGAGTGGGAAATCTGTCTTTAATCCGCAGCGTCCGGACCGGCTCCGCGGTCCACCCAGCATCTTATACAATTGTTACATGTACTGGTCATTCATTTATCGTGGTTAACGCGGCCGAGGCGTGAAGCTAACCACTCACCTCCCTCTAGTGCCGACATGAAGAAGGTTGGAGCAGTACCTCCACTTTCCAATACGTTGTCATGGCATAGTGGTTAATCAATTAAGCACAGGGATTTAAGAATATCATCATGAGATGAAGGAGGATGAGAGCGACACGGCATGTAGCACGCATCCGAATGAAATTGACAGAGAATCTGATATCGTGACATGACGTCCGAAAGCCAGAATAGTGAAATCAGAAGAGATGTTCATTGCTAGGCAATGACTCGGTAAACATTCCTGCGACAAAAATACGCAAGCAACAAGCGAGTATCTTCCGTTGCTATGAAACGGTGCTGTAAACACGCCCTCTGAACGACAGGCCGTGTTATCTGCGTAATCCGTGCAAAGTGGTTATAAAGAAGAGTTCTGTAGAGTCGAGGCGAATTCAGAGACGCCAGCCTGCCGGGATATGAGCTTGGGAGCAGAGGAATAGAATTGAGTTGGCAGCTGCAGAATAATGACAAGAAAGGAATTAGGCCGTGAAAAGTAGACTTCATGGGTGATTTGAAGTGATAGTGCGTCTGTTATAAATCCGTTGCCAGGATAGGGCCAGTGAAGACTGAGAATGCTAGTGCATGTGTAACGGTGAACTGTAAAGTATGTAGATCAGCGATAGCGCTCTATTTCCTGTAGTCCCGAGTGCAGTGCATAAGGTATCAATAAATCCAACCATCGAATCCAAAACCCCGTCTACAGTCACAAATACAAGTGACAGCATGGAAACCTGAAGTGAGGAAGTCACCTGGAAGACCTATACGTAGCTGGGAGGATTACGCCAAATTGACCTTTAAGAAAGAGGATGTTCGCCCTCCCAATCCTGTGCCCTGGGTTCATATGGCTCAGGATATGAACAAGATGCAGGCTGCTGTGAATACGGTAAGGAACCTTCAGGGTCCATAAAATCAGGCGAAGGACTTCGTGTAAGGGAGGTATAGTGAATTACAGGGGACCGTGCAGTATTTGGGTCTGTTACTGTCGTACGCAAATGATGATCCGCTAAGGAATCATTGAAGGATTAGCCCTGAGATAAGCTCTAAAGCGTCCCGTTCTGCATTTTACTCATCAGTCAGATTATGGTGCAAGGAAGTTAACTCACATTACAGTACAATCCTAGTCATAATGTGAGAAGACATAACGATTTTAGCGCATTCAGCAGTACTATTTTACTGGATGACTGATGCGTGTTGAACACTTCCATCGTCTTAGATATACTCCAAATACACGATGTATCGGAACATCTATCTGCGTCCTTCATCAGGTGTCTGTGGGGAGATGATCTTATTCCGTTCGACTCTCTAGTAGGAGTTAGTGTCAATCAGTTGTTCGTCTAGGATTCCCAATGAGTATGATGAAAATATATCCGGTTGCCGAAACGTCGTTTTAAATTTGCCTAAGGCGGTGGAGTGTGTCCAATATGATGTTTATGCATTCAGTCGACCATTGTCACAAAAGTTTGGGGGATCGCAAGGGACTATCTCATCAACATCACCATCATCATTGTTAAGTCTGTTTCCTCCTCTCGAAGATTATGATCGTGTCTCTATCTTAAGTATGGGCGTCCTAAGTTTCGTTTGGGACTAGTCTTTGAAGAGAAACTAATTTTGATCTGAAATGCTTCACTCTGTTTTACTTCCAATAGACTCCTGTATGCAAGAACCGCAAATTTATAAGTAGCAATAAAACCTCTATTTCTGCGCCTAAATGTAAGACTAACATGAGGTCCGTTGAAATTTCAACGGGAAATAGCAAATTTCTCCTAGTATAGCTAACTTCGATAAATTAAAAACTTCCAGAAATAGAGCTACGAAAAATGTATCCCTCTAAGATTCCGTAGAGGCCCATATGGTTGTTCGAGGCTCCCATATTTTCTAGAAAATCATCTCAAACATGGAGGTGAAATTATCAGGCTGACGCGCTGGGCGCCCTTTACCCCCATGAACATTCCTGGTACTCGTTTCTGTTAACGGCTGAGTCGACCCCAGGACCATAGTGCGGCTAGAAGAATTAGGTCAACTGAAAAATTCAATGACCTCATCAGGAATCAAACCCGCGACCTTCCGGTCTGTAGGATAGTGTCTCAACCAACTACGCTACCGCGCTCATCTATACTAAATCATTATTCTGAATGAAACAGAACAACAACAATGGAGAAAGAATCAGACTTCACTGTCCTCTTGCAGCATAACGTGCCAATAGTTCTGAGGTAATAATGAGTTCGCTTTGACAATGGATTTTCAGTATTCCTCTCTGCACACTATCGTATTTTACAAACACAATGACGGTTACATCGACTGAAAACAGAACAAAACAAGAGACTGAAAATAAGCCAAACGTAAAAAAGAAATATCCTCCCCACAGGCAACCACATAAACAGATTCTAATAGAAATTTATGTGACCAAGTTCATTATGGATGCTTTTATGTCCTTCGTTTGAGGTCGCCGATCAGTTAATGATTGTAATTAAACATGCTTTCACCTCAAAAACTGTGTGATCTGTAAATATACGTTTTCTTCAGCGTCACTCGTTCGGAAAAAATACCCAGCTGAACATCGGATGTGACTGCCACCCTACTTTGCGCTCTGTCTTGCAGAAGACAGCGGCCTGTTATCAAGTGTTTGCAACTGTCAGGGCAGTCTGCCTGGCATGTTCGCCGCGTATTCCTGGTCACTGCATTTCGTAAATCATTTCTTTCGTAATATCCTTTGATGCGTTTAAACGCAGTGTGTTCAAGAGGTGAAAATGAATGTTGCTGTACAGTAATTCGTAACTCCAGAGAACATTACAAAACAAATTAATATAAACAAAAATATAAAGGGGAAAAATACAAAAGCTTATACATACACATAAATCAAAATATGTATATTATTCATAAATATGTTTTATTTCATTCAAATTATTTATTCGAGATACTAAACAATGCCAGTTATTGCAGCTGTTGCAATGGAAGACTATTCACACGACGCAGAATAGAGTCGACAGATGGCACTGAGGCTAAGCCACTCCCTCTCCACGCTCAATGGATGAATTAACGATGAGGCACATGATAATTTTTCTTCTGTATTTGGGTGTTTCACGACATCCTACCCACTACCGAGATTATTAAGAATTGAAAGGCAGTGTTTGTGAACCACGAATTATGAAGAATGTGCAAATAATGCTGTGCAATTTCAGATGATGTCTGACAACAGATAATCACAAAAAAGGAAGTACAATGAGACGGAACATCAGATATTCGAAGACTTCAAGAAAGCCTATCATTCAGTTGAGAGGGAAGTATTGTACAACATTCTCATACAGTTCGGGGTAACAGAACCGCGACCTCTGTGCTAATCAGCTCGGTAGAATGCATCACGGTGGGAATTGTCATGTATTTGGGTCTATGAATACCTGATTGGATAGACATATAGATGGATGGATGGGAGATTTGTTGGGACGATGACTAGATGATTGACTCTATCTATGGATTGGTGAGTGACTGCGTAGACGACAAATAAAGGAGTGGGGCGGGATGATAATAAAAGTCGTCAGTTTTTGGACCCATCAACTGTTAGTCCCCATTCGTGTACAATCATTGTGATGATATCAGTGTCGCTATTTCGCTTCAGAGGGATCATCCGTGCTTGTGAAACGTCGACCGATTGAACAAACAATCAATCAATGCACTGCCTATTATTTGCGATTACAACACCCTCAGAATTTCAATAGGAGTTGAAGTGAAGAGCTGGAAGGGTTGTACAGCGCCAGCAGGGTAGATGCGAAGACACTGTACGAGTGCGTCACTTAGCAGTGACGGGGGTTCACTCGCACACGTGATCACACGAGACCAAAACGTCATCACTAGCCGTGCTCAAGAGAGCTCATCTCCCTGACTGAAGGCTACTATTCAATTGCAGTTCATCGAAATAAATAAATTTCCGAAGAATGTTTTCAGTGACTGTAAATACCACAGTTCCATGCCTGCTGGAAAGTTCAGGACATGCAATACCTAACTGAACATTACGGACGAGTGCTTAACGCTTCGATTCTTGCTCAGGAGAATCTGGGCTCTAGTCTCAGGTCAGAGAAAGGCATACACTGCTAATGTATACTCCTCTTCGATACAGGAAAATTATATGGTAATATATTGTTGAGCATGGAAGCTTTGTTACAAATCCTTTTTTATAATCCTCCTCTAAGCAAGATCCTCAGTTATGAATTATACATTGTTCAGACCACATCCAACATATAGCAATGATTTACAAATTTATGCCTGCTACGGGGGGGGGGGCACGCTGTAGCGTAGTTGGTTGAGTTACTATGCTACAAGACGGAAGGTAGCGGGTTAGACTCCCGATGAGGTCACTGGATTTTTCTGACCTAATCCTTCCTGCTGCAACAAGGCACTCAGCCTCAAACACAAATGAGTACCAGGAATTTTCCTTGGGGTAAAGGGAGGCCGGCTCGTAAGGCTGACAACCTCTCCGCCAACTGTGAGTCAATTGTCTAGAAAATGTGGAAGCCTTGACGTCTCGCGACCATATGGACCTCGAGGGCCTGTTATAGGGATAAATTTACCTTCTTTTACCTTACTGTCCCTTCAGAGATTTGAACTGAACATCCCTCGAATACGTGTCCAAAGCATTACAGTGATTCATAAAGTGTGACCACCAACAGTATTGTTATAAATATTTGTAGTTACAACCTGTAAGTGGTCAATAAATCTAATCACCAATCCGAAAACCCGTCGACAGTCACTCTAACACGTGACAGTACATACTCGTACAATTATTCAGTACGTCCACGAGTCTGCAAAGCAGATCATGCCTATCTTACGTATCTTATGCTACAACGGCAGTTTAGTCAATTGAACGGTCGTAAGCCTGAACACCGCCAAGTTTAAGCCTCTTGTATTTTCTATTTCTGGCTTCGCATTGTCCTGTATTGGTAACATATTCATGCTCATGATTTTGTATGACCTCTTGGGTTAGGTTGGATATTTGTTCCAACATTTATTGTAGTTTCCAGCTGAGAAAACATATCACGTGTTATTATACAGTTTATTACACATAATTATAGTATTTTATAAAGCATTAATATGCATATTTATATAAAAATGTACTTTAACTGTGAAATTTGTCTTTGTTTTTAAGCAATTTCTGGTTACAATAGCAACGAACTGTCAGTTGCCACGAAACTGAGTAATGTAGAAAGTCGCGAACGAGCGGGAATTCTTTCTTCAATGTACTGTGTGTATTGTCACGTGTATTAGTGACTAAGGACGCGGGTTGGGAACGGTAAGTCGATTTATTGGATATTCACTAGTCGTAACTACGAATAATTATAGTATTTTCGAGATTACTGTAATTGTAACACATAAATAAAGCCTTCTATATTTGCTTATACTAGTCGTTACAAGGTAACAGATCTAAACAATGACTATTCATCTGCACAGATTTCCCTATCCATTTCCTGGCAACGGATTTATATCATCGGAACTAGAAGAGTCTCGCTAAATTTCACACTCCCAATATCACCGTACTACAGCACACACAAAGTCTTCAAATCACACGTGAAGTCTTCACAGGCTGACCTCTTGTACTCTTCTGTACTCCTAGTTGCAACTCGCTCTGAACTTACAGCTCACGGCTCTCGTTATATAGCAGCGGAACGGAAATGGGACCTGCAGTAAACACATATTGTGATTGTTATCTAGCAAGGCTATTGGCGTGTCGATCGGATCTACAGAAAATACCAAACTCCCCCTTCCCCTATTGTTGCGTGTTGGGCTGCTTATAGAGCTGTTGCCTGGCAACGCGTTTATGAAATCCGGCAGAATATTCCAAGTGTACTGACAATATTATAAATTGGATCTGTTGAGGTGCAGTACACTCTACAAGGGACAGTTTTCGTTTGACTATTTGTGCGTGCTGTTCTTGCGGGTTGGCGTTAAATGTCGGTCTCGACGGATTATTCTATAACATGAAGGACTGGAAAGAATACGGAAGAAAGGAGGGGATGTTAATAGTACGACAGCTTGTTCAGGAAATTATGAGATTCCTTATAAATTCTCAATGGACTTTACAATAGTTCATATGTTCTTTATATGTGATTATTATTATTATTATTATTATTATTATTATTATTATTATTACTATTGCCAAAATCATTATCATTTTCGTCGTGACACAGATTATGCCGAGTATATGTATCAGGGATTGCTGTCTCATGTCAAGGCTGTCTTCTCTCTTTTATATCCTAGAAATGAAGCTCATTTTATGGCTAGTCCTGTACTTTACACGACATTCAAATCATCTCGTAATTAGCACGATATTAATTCTGTGGCTGACAGAAATTTTCGGGAGATACACCCTGTTCTCAACAACTTATTCTGTTCCATCATACGTTAATCCTAACTTCACGGTTCATAGATATTTATCACTTTTAATGGCCGCTTTTACCTGTCATTATCAACAACGACGCCATCACTCTGAGAGTGGCTGCAAGTGTCATGTACCAGAAACCCGCCCACCCCTGAATGACGACCTGCCCGCCACACAATACAGATTCCTCTTTTGTTCTGCAGATTCCATTACCAGACTTAACATGCAAATAAAAACATGGCGATTGAAAACGTATGATCTATCTGCTCCACAAATATCCTCATATCTCTTCATTACGTATATTACTGTCATTAGCATACTTCCCCTTCTTCGGGGAACAGAGCGGACGGAGTCACCGTGCAGGCTGTGTATGTCTCTGCCCTTACTTCAATGTTTAATCAGTTGATCTTTTCATAAAATATTGTCTGGAAGCTATGCCATTATAACCCACCTCGGCCTCTTAATATTCTACTTCTTGAGAAATGGAAGAAACAAAATGGCAGATGTAACAAGCTGTGAAGTGGAAGCGACACTAGCGCCACTTCAAAGTATGCATGAAAATACAGTTTCGAATAAAGCGCAACTTCTGTTGAAAGAAGTCTTTGTTGAAATGGTAGCAATAACATGGCTGCTGTATGAACTTCATGTTTAACTCTTTGAGTCTCAAATATGGTACGAATATACGTCTTGAATAAACCTATAAATTTTGTACAAATTATTTTATATCAAGAAATAAACTTGGCATCATTGAGAAATTCTGAGGTTGCGTCTGAAATGAAACAAAACGTAGGCTCAAGAATTAATAAGTACTAAAGGAAGATAAGGCCGGTCACGGTAGTCGAGCGGTCTAAGGCATGCACTGTCTTCGCCCGCTCGGAAGCCGGGATCGGAGGTTCGAATCCCACTCAGGGCATGGATGTTTGTTTGCGTTTTTCTGTGTTTGTGTACAGGTAGAGGCCTTGCGACGAGCAGATCACCCGCCCAAGGAGTCCTACCGAATGTGTATGATCTAGTAAACCGAAGTGAAACGAAGAGTTTCCTGGAGGTAGGCCTAGGCCCAAACGAGGGCTGTAGAGCCAAGAAAAAAAAAAGAGGCGCCTAAGTAAGTGAAGATAAAGCCGTCCTACACTTAATTAAGCACTGAGTTGAGGAGTGGAGGAATAATTTCACTCTTTCTTAACCTCCACATGGATACCGCTTTATTGCCTCGGATAAACGAAAGGTACCACTGGACAGGAGGCTGAGTGGTCAGGAACTGAACCATGAATCTTCGCCTTTTAGCACTTCGTTACACCGACTGAGCTATACAGGCTCAAATGAGGATATGGCTATAATACGAGTAACTGTAGTGATAAAAGTAGCAACATATTGTAACGTGTTTCTTTACTTAAGACGCCGCAGAGATTGTTAATTGGTTTATTCAACAACCTACAAGTAACGGCTACAATTAATTACGACAATGTTGCGGGGTTTCACAATTTGTAACCTTATTCGCAAGTCAAATCACTCTACTGTCAGTAGTCTACATGTTTTCATACTACGGGAGCTATACAAGTTACAGGTTCAGCAACAACAATTTTATTGGCCTACGATTCTACTAAATGTCATTTTGCCCATGACTCCAGAATCTTATAAGCCCGTGGGACAAGCTGAGATTTGATGCAGAAATTCTAAACTTAGTTTGTGCAAATGTCGCACAAATAGGCGACAGAATTAATAAGATTCAAAGTCTGCAGCAGGAAACTTAGATTTATAAGGTTCTCCATTAACCCTTCCTTTCACTTTCTTATATTTATGCATCATAATGAAGAAGAAGAAGAAGAGAGCCGGTATTGAGTTACGTCCAGAAAGAAATTCCAAATAAATTAAGTAGCCTATTTGTACAGGCAGCAAGGAACACAGCATTCTGAGTCAGTAGGAGTCCATTGATATTTCGGAGGGCCATACTGTCTCAATATTCAGGGTCGAGGAGAAAGCCAAGCAAGTTACCAGAAACAAGCAGTTATACTGAAACAATATTTATATTACAAAAAAAAAAAAAAGCTATACCCGTAACAGGCCATGAAAGCCCATAGAGATGTGAGACATCGAGGCCGTCACATTTTCTAGACAATCGGCTCACAGATGGCGGTGAGATTAAGCAAAATTAATCCCTGTAACAAGCGAGGAAGGCCCAGAGGTTTGTCAGACGTCGACGCTCCTACATTTTCTCTAGACAATCGGCTCATAGATGGTGGTAAAGCTGTTAGCCTTACGCGCGGCCGGTCGCTATTTACCTCCTAGGAAGATTGCTGGTACCCATTTCTGTTAGAGGCTGAGTCAACTCCCGAGCCATTGTGCGTCCGGAAGGATTAGGTAGATTGAATATAACCACCTCATCGGGACTCGAACCTGCAACCTTCTGGCTTGTAGCATAATGCCTCAACCTCATTGCTGAATGTAGCTTCTGTCGCCTTCAGAGTACTCCACTAGGAAAGCTATGCACAGATGCCAGCGTCCAGTCCACCCTTCTGAAAAATTTTGGAACTGGTTTTGTGGAATGGCGTTCAGAACTGCCGTCGTATTAATTCTGATGTCATCAATGTCATCAAAATGCCTTCCTTTTAAAATTTCCATTATCTTCTGGAACAGAAAAGCGGCACTGTGGCTAGATCCGTGTTCCAGCACAGTTATTTGTTTACTAGCTAAAAACTGCCTCACAGACACTGCTCTAATTCAAGCTCCGACAGGCTCGCGACGGCACACCTCAACACATTCAGATAATGATAGATGTCACTCAGAAAGAGACCGCCATAGATCAACAACAACACAGCTGTGAAACGCTGATATGCCAACGTCACCAAACCATACTGAAGTTTCTGTCCATTGCTGCCACGACAAGCACGCGGTGGCGAGTTCGCGAACTTTATTGTCAGACCCCGTAAGACCAGGGCTCTCATTCTCACCTTGATATGTGTATGTTTAGAAGTGTGGCATCCTCTTCGATGAGGGGAGAGATCGCTGTGTCTGTGTAGGCGCTACGTGTGAAACGTTTGTAACTGTTCAATTAATATTTTGTATAGAACATTTACAAATATGGCGAGGGTGCGAAATATTCTTCAATTATCCAAGAAATATTCAGTGGGAATAATGGAAATAAAATTACCATCATTTGATGAAGATAGAAACGGCTGTAATTTAAGTAATACCTTTGTGTTGTTTCCTCGTTTTTTTAATTGAACCATCTTGGTATCTGCAATACATTTCTTTGAATAGCAGGTTCATTTGGTATGGACTGGGAAATATTTGGAAGAAAGCGGTTGTAGCTTAAAAGAAATGCTACCCCGGAATTTTCTTGGAGAGATCGAGGAAAGCCATAAAAATCTTCAATCAGGATAGATTACGAGTAGGCCAAGATTCGAACCGAGAACCTCTTAACTTGTAGATCAACCTGTCTGGTTTGAATAATTAATAGTTTTTGGTTCTTGGTAGCTTGAATGTATAGCCTTAAATGTTAAAGGAAAGTGGCAGATATAAGTTTCTCCTAAGATCTTGTTATTACTGGCAATGTTGTTGTTAGACGTCTCAGATCTTATATATTCGTGCAGCTACTCGACACTTCCATTAGCTGCGCGTGTATCTCGAGGAGGGAAGTGCTCCGGACCCTGCATTTCATACGTCTGACTGGAAGATAAAATCATGAGCAGCACTGAATATCAGAGAAAGAAAAATTAAGCTGACATTTTATTGTTCTTTATAATGTTTCTGCAAGCTATGTACGTTACTTGTGCTACACTGCGAGCTAAATTCAGTAGATGGCGCGGCGAAGTATGGAAAATATGGCTTAAAGAGAAACTTTACACGCAATATTTTGTGTGTTTAAGTAGGTACTCGCTTATCTGATCAGTTTGCATCACTATTTCCATCTTGGTGCTGTGTGCATGTTAACGTTTGCTACAAAATGACAGGAGACGCAGAGAAGGTGCACAATGATTGCCCTTCGGAAACACATACCCACAGGCGAGACTGATTTGTCAGTGAGAACCATCGCTCTGCTGAAACTACACGAGAGAGCCACTCTCCTAAGTCAGACTGTCATGTTCTTTCATTAAATAAGATCTAAAGGCTTGTGATGGTAATATAGTAATACAATTATTGTGCTTCTGGACATCATTCATCTTCCTGTTCTTTATTTAAAACATGTGACGTTTCGGAGACGGATTTTGTGTCCGTCTTCAGGTGGAATATACTGTTTGGTCTAATTGATGGAGACAGAACGGAGACAGAATCCAGCCGTGTGTTTTAAATAAAAACAGGAAGATGGATGAAACAAAATCTTATTATATCCTTCCGTATAACATTCGTCCGCAGCAAATACCATTAAAATAGCCCACGGCCGCTTCCTTTCACATTATTTCCATTTTGATATTCGGAAATAGCTTTACCGCAAAGGATACGCAGTTAATGTAGTTGAAGAATCTGACTTCGGAGCTTTTGTGCCATCTGTGTGCAACATCGTTCGCTGTTCTTTCTTCCTGTTTATGTATTGTCACTACAAGTTTCGGCGTAACTGGCCACCTCAGATGTACAGGCTGTTGCGGTTACGGATTCTGCTGCTCACAGCGATGCGGGGTTCTTTCTTCTATTGCGTTTGCCTCTGGCTAACTTTGTTAATGACCAAGAATCAATGAATGATTAGCCCCGCGAGCTACGCGGTGTACTGCTTACTACTTTCTTTTTTCCTTGGTACTACAGCCCCAGTGGGCCTAGGCCTACCTCCATGAACTTCTCCGTTCACTTCGGTTTTTCTAGATCTTACACATTCGGTAGGATTCCTTGGGCGGGTGATCAGCTCGTCGCAAGGCCTCTACCTGTACACAAACATAGAAAAACGCACACACACACACACACACACACACACACTAAACATCCATACTGCTTACTACTACTGCTTTATATTCATGGTTCCACTTGTTGGATCCTCGGATAAATATAAATATTCGTGAAAACATCCAAGTCAATGCTGAGGCAGTATCCAAGCATGTCACCAACAATTCTTTCCACATGATTACGAAGTTGTGTCCCTTCCATTCTGCGTTAGCCTAAGTAACTCGCGCAAGCAATAAATGTCGTCAAACAACCTAAAAACCAATTTGACCTGGCCCTGGCCCCATAAGGGGAGGTTACCACGAATGTCAAGAGTACAGCTGGGCGCTTGTTTCATAACACGGAAACTGGAAATGGGTGGCAAGCAAACGTGACACACGAATACACTTGACACTGGTCACCACAATACTGTGATATGAATGTGTTCAGGTTTCATAATCATGTTCATGAGCACAGCTGGGCGCTTGTTTCATAACACGGAAACTGGAAATGGGAGGCAAGCAAACGTGACACACGAATACACTTGACACTGGTCACCACAATACTGTGATATGAATGTGTTCAGGTTTCATAATCACGCACATGAGCACAGCTGATATAGTTCCTGGTGATTTCATTCCCTTAGTCGGTGTGCAATGTTAAGGACTGACTTCCAACGTTTCCACAAATTTCGAAGCTGCCAACCTCAGGATCGATTTTATATTGGTGTCTAAGTCTCTTTGTATCCCCATCTGTAAAAGCTAAATAGGCCCTAATGTACTCTTTGTCATTCATTCTGAAGACTGCAAATGGGATGTTTACTGTGCGGCTAGAACAGCTTTGGCAAACGTCAAGACTCAGTCCTGAAGACAACTCTCACACAGAAATCAAGATGTCCGCTGAATTTTCGTTAAGACTTGACGACACAATTTCATCACGGACACGACAGTTCTTGAATGCAATTACGTGCTGTAGCAGGGCTGTAACAGGCCAAGAAGGCCTATAGGATTGTGAGACGTTGAGGCTCCCATATTTTCTAACCTAGACAATCGGCTCAAAGATGGCGGCAAGTTCGAGAGCCTTACTCACAGACAGCGCTTTACTCCACAAGAACATAATTTAATTAATTCCTGGTACTCATTTCTCTTAGAGGCTGAGTCGACCCCAGGGCAATAGTGCGGCCGGAAGTATTAAGTCAATTGAAAAAGAAATCCAATGACCTCATCGGGACTTGAACCCGCGACCTTCCGACTTGTAGCATAGGGCCTCAACCAACTACGCTACCGCGTACCCCTTATTTGAAGTTACGTTCGGATCATAATTACTTCATTTTCCGCTGGAGATTTGGTGCCTTTCTTGGTTTAAGGAGGACGGCTTAGGCCAAGCTTCGAAGCCAGCTGAACGACAGTAAATCGCCCAAGCTAATGGGAAACACGAAACCAGGCTTTCTCCAAATTCTAAACTTTGACTGGTGCAGAAGTCGTAATTTTAGTAGGGTCTTTCTGGGCCCACGTCACACAAAACTGTAATTTTACACACATGTAGCAGGTAAAAGTAAAGTAAAGCTATCCCTGTACGATGCCGTGAAGGCCCATAGGGTTGTGAGACGTTGAGGGTCCCACATTATCTAGACAATCGGCTCAAAGATGGCGGTAAGGTTGTCCGCCTTACGCACAGGCCGCGCTTTACTGCCCAGGAAAATTATTTAATTAATTCCTGGTACTCATTTCTGTTAGAGGCTGAGTCAACCCCAGGGCCATAGTGCGGCTGGGAGGATTATGTCAATTGAAAAAAAAATCCAATGACCTCATCGGGACTGGAACCCACGACCTTCCGGCTTGTAGCATAGTGCCTCCCTACCGAAACCCTTCAAATGCTTCGTGAGGCTTTTGGAGAACATTATTTAAGCAGGACAGCCGTTTTTGAAAGATAATCAGGTTTCAAGGCCTGTCGAGTGTCAGTTGAAAATGAACGTTTAGGGCGGACAAGCACCAGAAAAACGGCAGAGAAGGCGCCCGCCCACACGTCCCTGGAAAATGAAGAGTTTGTGACTAACAACATGGTTATCGTTCCCCATCCTCCTTACTCGCCGGAGTTAGACCCCGTGTTTTGTTTTCCAAATTGAAAATGAAACTGAAGGGAAGACGTTTTGAAACAGTGTCTGGCATCCAAAGGAAATTGCAACCGGTACTCGACAGCGTTAAGGAAAATGACTCCCACGGTGCTTTTGAAGCGTGGAAAAGACGATGGAATCCCTGTATACGTTCCCACGGAGACTATTTTGAAGGAGATAGCAGCCAGAATTGAGTAAGTTCAGCCAGAATCTCTTTTTTGACCTAGTCCGGGAACTTTCCGATACACGTCGTATTGTTCATCTGCCATGGAAATGAGTTTCCGTCGTTGGCGTTTACTGGCTTAGACCGTAACTCCAGCATTATGAAGTTAACAGTTTCTATTTTTAACGCACTTCTCGTATTCATACGCCAGTTGGAAATAAAAAAATATTACACCGGATTTTCCTTCTGAAAGGCTGTCTACACACATCCTTGTTCGTAGAGTAGATGAAATATTTCACGAATGTTCCATCTAAGCTGCGCGCGCACGTGGTCGCGCAGCGGCTCTCGCAATCCCGCGCACAAATCTGTCTCCTGCTATAGTATATAATCAATTTGAGTCAGTAAAATAAAATTGGGGAAAAAATAAACTGATTTTTTTTCCCCCCATTTTTGGGAGCTTCAAAATTTAATATCTGCTATGGACCTTTTTCGAAAATCGCTGGTCCCCCGTGTTAACCAAGTCAAACCACTTGCTTCTGGGAAGAATATATGGCTTGAGCACTTATGGAACGTTGTCAACTTACACTGAATAACGGGCCGCGCCATACCTCAAGCGGTTAGTCGCTGCCTTCCCACGGTGGCGGCCCGGGTTCGATCCAGGATCTGATCAAGTGGGATTTGTGGTGGGCGCTGGGGCAGGTTTTCTCCGAGTACTTCGGTTTCCCCTGCCAATCTTCATTCCACCAATTGCTCCACAATCACTTTCACCTATCATCTGGGGCTGGTATTATAGACCAGAAGTGGTCGCAGTACAAGGGACTTAGTCCCACCCCACTAGCAATTAAAAAAATACACTGAATAATGTGTTGAATGGTCACAATAACCGATTCCCTTGGGAATGCCTTACTTTCATCATCTTACAATGAATATAACAAAGATTCCAGTCAGTTATAACTCTGCAAATAATTCTGTATTATCTATCTATGGCTCTAGAGCCCTTATGGAATTTGGCCGCTTTTTCAGTTTCTTCATCCTATACACAGACGGTAGGACTCTTTGGACTGGGCGGTGGGGGGGCCGTGGCAAAACCGCTACCTACCTACTCAAATACAGAATAAATGCAGACATCCAGGCCTCGAGTGGGATTGGAACCCACGATCCAAGTGTTCGAGCGGGCGAAGACGGTTCATGCTTCAGACCGAGCGCCCACTGTGATCAGCTGAGTTCTCTACTGCTCCAGGATATTTTTGATCTTACTGTACCTCGAGAGATCCGCCTGGCTGCTTACTTCCTAAATAAATTGCCTGCAATTTCTGGCTTCCACCCACATCCCCCGTTTTCCCTTCTAGCTAAAAGTAAAAGATAAAAGAAAAGTGGAAAACCGGAAGATACAGACAGAAAGTGAAAAGAAACAAGAAAGAAATCCTGAGACCGAGTATTTTAGGGTCTCACAGCGGTCACTATGAAGAGTACGCGTATGTTCTTCTGCGGTGCGAAGCCGTGTAACTCACGGGACAATTATCGCCTTCATATTCAGTGCCGAGAAAATAAGCAGATATCAAGCAAAGGTCTACCGAAACGTCGGTAGACCTCTATTGAAGTACAATCCGGAACATCGTGTCTTCTAAATGTAAAAATCGAGCATCAAGATATAGATCCATTTCTATTGCATATAGCGCACACATAACATTATTATTAAAATGTTTGAGATTTTAGACATAACACGGGATGTGACGCCGTATATTCTGGTAAAAATAGGAGCCCCCCCTCCTCTCTCAAATCCCGATGCGACAATCCCTCTTTCTATAACCGTGCCACATGTTTCAGTCTGGGCTTTGTATTCTACACTGAAGATGGAGGGACCTAGCTTATCTCAGAAGACAGACGCCACCTTCAGTCTATAAAGAGGAGAAGGTTTTCAGAAATTCTGCAGTGATGTTGAGTGTGTTCATATTATAATTAAAACGGTAACAGTCCGCGGAGGCCCATAGGGTTGTTAGACGTCGAGGCTCCCATATTTTTAGACAATCGGCCTACAGATGGCCACCCGTTCCCCCCCCCCAGGAATATTTCTGGTACTGATTCCTGTTAGAGGCTGAGTCGACCCAAGGGCCATAGTGCGGCTGCAAGGATTAGGTCAATTGAAAAATTCAATGACCTCATACGGGATCGAGCCAGAGACCTTCCAGCTTAGAACACGGTGCCTCAACCAACTACGATACTGCGTGCCCCCACTCACAGAATAAAGACTCAAATAAAAGGCTTCTTAACGTCCTGTGTTAACTCTTAGACAATTTATTGCTATGGCAGTCCAAAAATATGTAATGAGAATTGCAGTTTTCACGCTTACTGAACCTGTTTAAGTGTTCAGAAATATACAGAATGATTCCTTTTTTCCTACGCGTGCTGCACCTTCGAGCCTAGTTCAGAATCATCGATTTTATCACTAATTATATTATATTATATTTACTGGAGAGTACACTAATTAGCTTCTCATCATGTAACTTCTTCCACCTTCCTCTTACTTCCTCTATCTTATGTCCAAATATTCTCCTCAGCGCCCTGCTCTCAATGACACTCAGCAATGCTGCATTTGTAACGCCGTGTAGTCCGGTACAAGTCCAGGAACATTTCGAAGGAAAGTAGTGCCTCCATTTTGTGTGTCGAGCGTTAGGCCAAGCAAGATCCAAGGCCAGTTCTTCTCGCCGTATCATTCTGCCTGTATCTTGCTGGGCTTAGGCTTCAACCCTGAAGACGAGCACAGTAAGATCCTCCGAAATATCTTTCGACTTCTGCCAGGCTTCATGGCCATATATTTCGTCCATATATCCGTCTTCCATATAGTTTCTTCCCTATGGGATAAGAGACACATATAGTAGTTACCGCGTGAATTCTTTGTTATGTCCTTCTATTGAGCGCTCTTAAAACAAACTGCTTTCTCCTAGTATTTCCGTTTCCTCTGCCAATCTTCATGCTCCACAATCATCATCATCTATCATCTGGGGCTGGTACAATAGGCCACNATTCGCGATGAGGTCACTGGATTTTTCAATTGGCCTCATACTTCCAGTCGCATTATGGGCCCTGAGGTCGACTCGGCCTCTAACAGAAACGAGTACCACGAATCTTTCTGGGGAGTAAATGGCGGCCGATGTGTAAGGCTGATAACATCACCGCCATCTGTGAGCCGATTGTCTAGTAAACGTTTGGAGCCTCGACGTCTCGCAACCCTATGGGACTCCATTGACACTTACATGGCTAGCTTTTTACTAATCGTTATGGAACAGGAAAACCACTGCGTGTCGAGACGTTTGGGATATGTGTGCAGTCAAGTCGCCGACATCCCTGTCAGTGCATTGCGTAAACAAACAGTTGCGAGGGACTTAAGGAAATTACCTACAAAATGCTATTCAACATTTCATAAGACGCGAACGCAAAAACAACTTACCATGTCCCTAAATATGGAACATTTATAATGAAAACTAAAGCTTCAGTTTGTACTGTGAAGAAACGTTTACAGTCGTGATTCTCAACAGTTTAATCACAATGTCCCCCTTTCAAGTTACATCAAAACATCAAGCCACCCTTGAAACATGGCGTAATAATTATATCTAAAAATTAAAAAAAAAATGGCATAGTCTGATTTCAGTTTGTTTGTGAACTTCAACTTACGTCAATGAAGACTATTTTTGTTTCGAAAAATATCTTAAATAAACGGAAAATAATTCTTACCTAGAAATAATTCGTGTTCGCCTCAAGCATTATCAATATGAACTCTGATGCTACATTTTTGCCACTGGGGTATATTCCACTCTATACATCGAGTGCTACTGTGTTTTTGAACTAGGTGACCTCCCGAGCTCGACATCAAAATCACAATTTTGTAAGCATTTAGGGTGAAAATATTATTAAGTGAGTGTACTCTCGCGTTATTGGGATCTTCATACGCTCCACTCAGGGGGAGTGTTCCACTGTTTGAGAACCNAGAAATCTCTCATTATTAGAGCAGCTTCTGAAGATGGTCCCATATGACTGAAACATGTAAGATTATTATATTGACTTAAAATTTTAGTGAAAATCGTTTAAACTTGATGGCTGTCTCATTCTTTAAAAATTATTAAAGTCGCATTTCACAAGAAGAATAAAAATTTAGATATGTATTTAACTTTAACGAATTTAACTCAGTATTTCTTTATGTCACTGAATTAACAGCATTGTGCTTAGTGACATAATTCGACTTATATATCATTCTTTTAATAAACATAATTTTGTAGTGCAATTATAACATTTTTACCAATTTTTTACTTAACTCTCTTTTCCGTAACTACACATAAGAAGAATTAATCAGTCAGGACTTTTATGTACTCATGAGAGCGATATGGGAAGAAGCACAGTTAAACTTTAAGTGCCGGGCTTTTAAAATGGCGGTAGAGGGATAGAAAAGAGACCGGAAAGAAAATTCATCAGTGCCAAGCCCTGCCACTGCAGCTGCAAGAGAATATCGCCCTTTGTATGGTCGCAACCAAACGCTTGCATCGTAGCTGAGATATAGAGTGCATTCAGTTTTCTGTTAGTTCATAGTGAATTCGAATATCGTAGTTTCATTTCATCATACAATGACGCAATGAAACGTCGTTTGTAATATGATGAAACTGAGAGGCAGCTGAGAGAAAGATACGTGACGTGGGTCTGTTCATTCATTCGGGTGCTTCGAGAAATACCATACAAAGGCGCAATTCAGTTAGACGATAGGAGGGGGGAGGGGGGAGCGAAGACTATATATACATCAACAAAATAACAGTAAAAGTTACGTTCACTGAATTGTATTATACTTAAAAATAATTTTGGATTGTACGCGCGCTTCTACCAGCGGCCTTTAAATGCCCGAATGCATGGATATATGTACGTTGACCACAATACATGTACCGGACGTAAAAGTTTAAAGTTGTAACAGAAAAATGTCCCTTTTCAAAACCAATCTCAATTACGAACCTCATTCAAAAGGAAAGTTACGTTAAGGCGGTAGGAGTGTGAAGCTGTCACTCACTTCCATTACCATGGAATTCATGGGCTGGTGTCCAACTAATCACAGGTGCAGTTTCCACATTGGTCCCTGTCTGCATGAACTCTCTCTGGTACAAACGAAATGGGAGCCAACGGAAAATTAAACTTCATTACCGCATTCTCTCTCGCCCGTTTCTTTCTTAATTTTAAACAATAAGTACGGTGAAGAGTCTCATCCCCTGGAAGTTGAAGGCTGTACAGCTCGTGCTTGGTACTTGCTTCCTTGGTTTACTCTTCAACCCTGAAGATGGAAACAATATTTTCCTCCGAAATCAGGATCTGCCCGAATCACACGGTATTACAACCTGAAAGGCTGTACTTTTTGAAGTAAATATAGTTTTAAGAGTAACATATTCTGGGGTATAATGCCGTTTAATCCGTTGGAAGTCAACAGACATTTCGGAGAAACATAACGCTTCCATCTTCAGTGTTGAAGAATAATACGAGCAAGATACCAGCGTGAAAGCAGCTGGCTAGCAGAGTTTGCTTATCAGACAATTTTGACATTTGTCCATTAGCGAAAAGCTGCGCGAAAATGCAACATTGATTAATCAAAACGAAAATTTATGCATGTATGGCTATAATGAACGATCGTGGGTTTAGTTACCTCTAGTGTCTGAACCAAGGATCTCTTGTTTTGAGCATTTCAATTCCCAGCGAAGCCTTGTAATTATGGTCTGAAATCTACAACGCGTTAACAGTACGAAGGTTTCACATAACCTAAAACATGCGAATGAAAGCCTTCCAGAGCAGGATCAGACAGAACGAGTTAAAAACAATTGCAGGAAAGTTGGATAGCTCGCCATATGTTCGCTTCCTCTGCTAATAACAGCCACTCTGAGGAAGGTTTTCTCCCTCCAAAAAATTAAACATTATCTATTACATCAGAGGCGGAGAGCAGGGGAAATCTCGGTGCTGAATGAACAAAGGTAGCTTCGACATTATTGAACACAATTATCTTGTTGCCATGGAATCCTCACAAATGTCTTCATGTTTTGAAATAACATTTTCACTGTTAACTGTAACGTATGTGTATGTAACAGTAAGTTAGAAACAAATTAAAAGAATCGTCACATTGTGCTTTTGGTGGAGTGCAGAATTCTGACGCCCTAGCTCGTGTTTATATTGAACTTTCAGGCAAATGGCCTAGCAAACAGGTCGATAGGGACAATCCTGTACAATGAGCCCTCGTACAATCCCTTGTGGCAGTGTCAATGAATATAGCATTACTATACGACAGTCAACACAACAAAACCATAATAAATAAACCAATACTGCTACATTAACGTCCGTTTATTATGTTATTTGCTACATGTTTCGATCCAGCTGGATCATCATCAGGCAATTTTCATGAGCTGTACCACTCGTTATTGAAATGTATCTATAATTTGAATCCATATTAGTGACTATTAACACAAATTTAATTACAATTCCGGTGTTTCGTTATAGTTTTAATATCAGTCTTAATATGTAAAGCTTTATTTAAAAGTTAAAAATGTGCCCGCTTATTTTAGCGTGAAGTACAAGTCTATAGTGTATCGTAGAGTAAAAAGTAAACTATCCCTGTAGGCCACGCCATAGCTCAAGCCGTTAGTCACTGGCATCCCACCGCGGCGGCCCAATTTCGATCCCGGGTCTGGTCAAATGGGATTTATGGTGGACAAAGTGACGCTGGGGCGGATTTTCTCCAAGTACTTCGGTTTCCCCTGCCAATCTTCATTCCACAAAATTCTCCATCATTATAATCACCCGGGGCAGGCTACAGTAGGCCAATCAGTGGCCGCCGTGCTGAGTGAACCCAGTTGGACTCCACCCTTACTAAGCGAATTAAAAAAACTGTCCCTGTAACAGACCGTAAAGGCCCATAGGTTTGCGAGGCGTCGAGGCTCCCACCTTGTCTAGACAATCGGCTCACAGATGGCGGTAAGGTTGTCTGCCTTACGCGCCGGCCGCACTTTATCCCCCACGAAGATTCCTGGTACTCATTTCTGTTAGAGGCTTAGTCGACCCCAGGGCAATAGTGTGGCTGGAAGGATTAGGTAAATTGAAAAAGAATTCAATGACCTCATCGGGTATCGAACCAGTGACCTTCCGGCTCATAGCATAGTAGTTATTTTGGTGTATTATGCGTTGATGATAATCATTGATTTTTAATATCTTTCGTATCTGTGGTCTAGTGGTCAGAGTTCCTTGCTACAGATCCAGAGGTTTCGGATTCGATTCCTGGGGCTACCACATTTCCTTAGAAGTAGTGGGTCTGGAACGGGGTCCACTCAGCCTCGTGGGGATAATTGAGAAGCTACTTGAATGGAAATGTAGCGGCTACGGTCTAGAAAACCGAAATTAACGGCCGTGAGGATTCGTCGCGCTGACCACGCGACACTATCTATCCGCTAAAGTTGGCACTAACTTCTCCGACAAGCGGCGGTCGCTCAGTCGGTATAGTTCGCTTGCGGAGTGAAGTCACGGAGTTTTTCTTCATGGCATATTTGTTATATTCATATGTGAGGCATGAGTTATTATGTATAATTAAATCAGTAGCCGTGGGGTTTCGGTATATATCAAATGTTAAACGGTTGTGTTTCTTTGTGATAGTTAAGTCTACGTAATTTAGTTTATTGTGTTTCTTTTTCAACAGTGAATTTTATTCTTGGGTGTACCATTGTGTTGAAGTTTGTTAATCTGTTCTCTATAATTTTAGTGTGTGTGTGTTATACAGCACTAACAACTGTATCATCTACGTATCTGTAGCAATCGATGATTTTGTGTTTACTTAGAATTTTGATGATTTTTGTTTTCTAAATATTGTACGAAAATGTCAGCCAAGACTGCTGATGTAGGACTTCCCTCTCCACCTCGCTCTCTCTCTCTTGGCAGCTTTTTAGTTTCTTAATCTACTTAATCAACTGAGAAACCAGCGAAAACAAGGAACGAGCTCTTAAGATGGATGCGACTTGGTTCTCTAAACGTCATTTCAGTTTCACCCGACTACATGGCGTTATCTCCCAGAAGACTGAAACATTCATGAATACCTCTGTAAGAACCCCGAAACCTACACGGCTCTCGCTTGTTTGCTTAGTCCTTACAGGAAGATGCAGGAGAGCACGTAAAATGAGGCCATAATCTTCATGCTCTCCACTTACGGGCAAGCAGAAACGTTCCAATAGATATATGTTCGCAACCGCTCGTTTAGCGACGAGCCGGGATAGAGTAGTCTGTATAGCGACTAGCTACGGGATGGATGGCCTAAGAGTCGTAGTTCTCCACGTCGTCCAGACCGACTCTGGGGTACAACCAACCACTTAACCGGTGGGTACCTGGAGGTCTTTCTCCGGAGGCAAAGCGGCCGGGACGTGAAGCTGACCACTCACCTCCAGCTAGTGCCGAGGTCAAGAAAATGTGGATCTATACATCAACTTTCCCATACGCTTTTTTGATATAGTGCTTAATTACTTAAGCACAGGGACAACTTTAATTTTTTATCGCTCTTTTAGCGAGATTGTTCGTCCACTGTTTTGTTCCTCCGAAATGTTTAGACCGAAGTACCATCCCTCACAACTCAGAAGACAATTTCCCTCCTAGACACCGCCGTT
This sequence comes from Cryptotermes secundus, assembly GCF_002891405.2. Classification (NCBI taxonomy): domain Eukaryota; kingdom Metazoa; phylum Arthropoda; class Insecta; order Blattodea; family Kalotermitidae; genus Cryptotermes; species Cryptotermes secundus. Next base: position 1,579,513 of record NW_019737394.1, read on the forward strand.
AGAAATTCGAATCCTTCATGGATGTTCACTGATTCTCTCTGCACGAATAACGTCTTTATCCTGTATTTATATCCCTTTCATGTCCTGGGTATATGCTGTATAGAAGACAAATCAGGCAGTTATGTGTATTAACAACGTCTAGCATGAAAATGTGTGTTCTCCAGACAACACAGCTTTCATTAGTATACTTCTTCCTCTAACTTTGTATACACGTACTTCAGCATAGGGAATTCTGAGCTCGAAGTTTCCGTAATGATTTGTCGTCCACTAAAAGCTGTGGATGTGCAAAGTGCTGTAGTCTTGTATGCTTCTCTTTTTTTTATTGCTAGTGGGGTGGGACTAAGTCTCTTGTACTGCGGCCACTTCTGGCCTATTGTACCAGCCCCAGATGATAGGTGAGGGTGATTGTGGAGAAATTGGTGGAATGAAGATTGGCAAGGTGAAACCGAAGTACTCGGAGACAACCTGCCCCAGCGCCACTTTGTCCACCACAAATCCCACTTGATCAGACACGGGATCGAACCCGAGCCGCCGCGGTGGGAAACCAGCGACTAACCGCTTGAGCTATGGCGTGGCCCTATGCTGCTCTTAGTACTGATGAAGTTTCTGTCAGATTTAAATGGCTAATGTAAATGGCTTTGCTGATAAGAAATGTGTGTTCTTTCAAAACGTTACAGATAAAAATATGAAATAGGTCGAAAGCTGCAGACAACTCGTGAAGTTTCCAGTGGAAACGCTGTCTGTAACATATTAGCGGCGAGTGGAGCTCTGGTCTGTTATTATTATGGCTCTACAGCCATTTTTTGTACCTTGGCGGCTTTTTCTGTTTCTTAATCCTAAACACAGTCGGTAGGACTCTACAGTAAGGCCTCTAACTACACACAGAACAGCACAAACACAGCATAAACGCACACAATCCATGCCTCGAGTGGGATTCGAACCCATGACCCCAGCGTTAGAGCGGACAAAAATTGTTCATGCCTCAGTCCGCGCGGCCATCGTGATCGGCGTTCCGGTCTCTACCTACCTACCCACTTACACACTTATCTATATATACCTATATATATATCTATGGCTCGACAGCCCTTTGTTGGGCCTAAGCCGCTTTTTCAGTTTCTTGATCTTTTATACAGTCGGTAGGACTCCTCGGACGGGGAGTCAGCTCGCGCAAGGCCGCCACCTGAACACAGGACAGCACAAACACAGTATAAGAGTACGCAGACATCCATGCCTCAGAGAGATTCGAAGCCACGACCCCAGTGTTCAAGCGGGCGAAGAAAGTTTAAGCCTTAAACGGCGTGGCCACTGTGATCGGCTGTCCCGGTCTCTTACTTACTTACTTACTTACTCATGGAGCTGAGGACTTCTGGAGAAGCCGCCAATTCTGCAGCTACTCAAGAATTTCCCAGCATTATATGGAACCAGAATGTTCATTACCGTGTTCACAAGAGCCTTCCACTGGTCCATATCCTCAGCCAGATCTATCGAATCCATACCATCCCATCCTACCCCTCTAAGATCCATTCTAACACTGTCCACCCACCTACGCCTTGGTCTTCCTTGTGGCTTCTTTCCTTCTGGTTTCCCCACCAATATCCTCTACGCATTTACGTCTCCTCCATTCGTGCTACATGCCCTGCCCACCTCATCCTCCTTGACTTGATCATTCTAATTATACTTTGAGAAGAGTACAAGTTATGAAGCTCCTCATTATGCAGTTTTCTCCAACCTCCTGTCACTTCATCTCTCTTCGGTCCAAATATTCTCCTCAACACATTGTTCTCAAACACCCTCAGTCTATGTTCCTCCCTTAATGTCAGAGACCAAGTTTCAAAGCCATACAGAACCACAGGCAAAATTATAGTTTTGTATATTCTAATTTTTAGACAACAGACGAGAAGACAAAAGGTTCTTGACTAAATGGGGGCAAGCATTACCAGAGTTCAATCGCCTCTTAATTTCCTCCTGAATCAGGTTTCGATCTGTTATCGTTGTTCCCAAATATCTGAACTGTGCCACATTTTCAAAACACGTTTCCTATCATTAGGTCATGATTTTGCCCTGCATTTTGGTGACGAGACAGCAACATATACTTAGTTTTCTCTGTGTTTACTTCTAGACCAACCTCTTTACTTGCGTCAATTAAAGTTTGTGCGTCTTTCTTTATGGTATCTACCTTATCACCCAGCAGATTCACATCATCGGCGTAGACCAACAGCTGATGTGTCCCGTTTAATTTCAGTCCCATCTGGTTTCCTTGGACCTTCCTAATTGCATATTGTAAGGCAAAGTTGAAAAGGAGTGGCTCTAAAGCATCTCCTTGTTTTAAACCATTCTGGATAGGAAATTTATCAGACAAATGTTTACCTACACGGACTTTACTATACGTTTCGTTTAAACACATTTTAATCAACCTAACTAGTTTCATGGGTATCCCAGACTCTATTAGAATATTGTACAATACATCCCTCCTAACTGAACCACAGGCTTTCTTGAAGTCTATGAATAGCTGATGTACTGTCTCACTGTACTCCCATTTTTTCTCCAATATCTGACGAATGCGAAAGATCTGATCTGCAGTTGATCTGTTACGTCGAAACCCACACTGATGATCCCCAATAATTTCATCTATATATGGTCTTAACCTTGAAAGAAGAATATTGGATAGTAGTGTGAGTAGTCATCACCTTACTCTGTTTTATGATATGTATTGTCAGCACTCCCGCGAAACGAACGGAAAGGACGGGCCAGGAATACAACCTATTATTGTATAATATGGCCTTTGTAGAAAGCGCTTAGGAGAAAGAGAAGGAACACTCTGCTTTCATATTATTATCATTTCAGAAAACATATGAAGAAAAATTCCCTAAAATGGCCAAAAATGACAAGAAATATGCTTAAAAGCCCAAAAATTTACAAAAAAAAATTACCCCCAAAATGAAAAAATGACCTTAAACCTATAAATGTAAAAAAATGACAAAAATTACCTATAAAATTTACATTTCTGTAACCAGCAGCTCATATCCGAGATTTATATATTTAAGAGCATCGCATAGGATACAAGGAAAAAAAGATGACATGTCATCAAAATCCGAGCCCTGCTTATCAGTATTTAATCCGTTACGTCGAAAGCCTAGTTAGTTAGTTATTTAGAGAGGGTGGGTTTCCCCATGCACCGCGACCAGTTTGATCTATTGTGCTTCCCTCTATGATATTCTACCAGTCTCTATACCCTACCGATAAATGGTGCGTACCATCAGTCCCGCCGAGCAAGCGAGTTCGGTCATTTGCTTGCGTCGAAAGCCTAACTACTGATCGTAGTAATTTCGTCTATTATGGACTAAACCTTGCCGATCAAAGTGGTCGCGCGGTTTAAGGCATGAACTATCTTTGCTCGGTCCAACGCTGGGATCGTGGGCTCGAATCCATATCACGGTATGGATGTAGCGGCCTTGAGACGGGCTGCTCCTCCAGTTAAGGAGCCCTACCGAATGTATATAGGATTATGAAACTGAAAAGGCGGTCAAAGCCCAACAAAAGGACGGTAGAGCCATAGATAGATAGGTAGGTAGACAGACAGACAGACAGATAGATTAGATCAGTGGTTATCAAACTGTGGGGCGCGACCACCGAGGGGGGCGAAGGGCTTGAAAAGGGGGCGCAGCATACTTTCCTACAGATACAAATTAATACGGCCCTAAATCAATTAGAAAAGTAATAAAAAATAAAAATACATATAAAAAAACTTTTGATGAGTACAGGCTTTAATTATCATGAATTTCAAAATAACTAATAATTATTCTCTTTACCGGCAATTATAAAACGCGTATGCCAGAGACAGCGTTGAGAGTTCGGCAGCGGCAGCAGCCGCATCCTCTGAAATCCTCTGAAGTCTAGACTTTTTAAAATGCTGTGTGAGGAAATGGGTGCCGAACACACTGCTCTGTTGTTTTTTAGTGATGCTCGATGGCTTTCAAGAGGCAAGGTATTAAAGAGAATGTTTAAGCTGAGGCATGAGGTGTTCTGTTTTTTAAATTGGGAAAATAACTCACTGGCAGGCAGTTTCAAAAACAAGGATCTTTTATTGAAAATGGCTTACTTCACAGATATATTTGAGAAACTAAATATCCTCAACACTTCACTTCAAGGGAATGAGGCAACTGTACTTTCTTGGAATGACAAAGTGAAGGCATTCATGAGAAAATTAGAGCTCTGGAGAAACAGTATGGAAAGTGACACGCTAGACATGTTCCCTACTCTGGTGTCAATGGTACACGACACTGACAATCCAGTGCTTCCAATGGACATAAAAAGCTGCCTACTTGATCATCTCATAATGTTGAAAGATCATTTCGAAAAATACTTTTGCAATGATTTTGATAAATTTAATTGGATTAAAAATCCATTCGAAAATGCTCCTGGGCCATCATCTCTGAATGTAAATGAGCAAGAACAACTCATCGATCTCACTAGTGATACTTCATTAAAAAGTAAATTTAAGGAATTGTCTTTGTTGGAGTTCTGGATACATATTGGCAAGGAATTCCAAACTTTGAGCCAAAAAGCACTGAAAATCCTGATTCCTTTCGCAACAACTTACTTACGCGAGACAGGCTTTTCTGCTTTGGCAGCTATAAAGTCAAAGTATCGTTTAAGGCTAAATATTGCTAAAGAAGTTAGAGTGGCCATTTCTGATATTACACCACGTTTTGATAAACTTTGTTCTCAAAAGCAGGCCCATCCATCACACTGAACTTTGACATTTTAATGTTTGATTTTCTTTGCAGAAAAAAATTTAAATACTTCTTAGTTAAATATCGTTTCATTTCAATACATATTTTGGTTAATTGGAAGTGTTAAAACTAATTTTTATTGTAGGCCTAATATTGTAATACTTTAATTTTGAGTAAAAAAACTGCTAAATAATATGTAGAAAAACAAAAAAACTGAATAAAACGTCAAACATACCATGACTTCTATTTTGATAAAAAAAACAGGCTGGGGTCCTGAGAGTATTTTCTCTTGTCAGGGGGGGGCTCAGTGGTAAAAAGTTTGAGAACCACTGGATTAGATAGATAGATACTTAACCTTGAGAACGGGTGATCGACTGAAATGTTGCGTGAAGTTGATAACAGTGATATGCTTCTAAAATTACTAGATCATTTTAACAGCATTCTTGTAAATAGGTATAGTAAGTCACACATAATAAAAAATGTAATGCTATCCCTGTTTCAGGCCTTGGAGGCCCATTGTCTTGTGAGACGTTGAGGCTCCCACATTTTCTAGACAATCGGGTCACATATGGCGGTTCATAACATTCAATAAATAATTTTACAGTAAATACTGCCTTTTTGTCTTATTATGTACTAAGTATGGTAAATACTATGATGGTGAAGAAATTTCTAGACATTTTTTATGGATTTTACAGGTTTCCAGCACCCTTGATTACGAAACGTGGTTTAGGAATAACACGAGTCTTTCTGTTCGTGTGTACGTACTAGGGGAAGTCTCAAAGTAATGTTACAAAGCTTGTAATTAACTATCAGGAAGTGTAGAACATACAAAAGCAGCACCATTCTGTGTTTACACTGGGCTCATTATAACAAGAAGCATGGATGGCTACACAACACTGTACCGCAGTGTGTATCGTTACATGGGTATGACCGGAGTTAAAAACATTTACCACTCACCTGTAGCTATTAATCACCTTTCCGAAGTTCGATGATCCCATGTATTTTCGAAAATTTAAATTTAAAAACACTGTTCCTGCGAGATGTCACGAACACATTCACAAGTCACAATAATTGCCACGTGGCATACTGAATGGTTTCATTTCTGCAACATGAACGATACTGACCGTAGTACGCAAGCGCAGTGCTGTTCCTTCTTATTCGCCAGAGATTACATAACGGTTCTCATGTGTCTAGTTCCTGTGAGTTAACCGTACGTATCGTCATAGCAATGAGGAGCCGTGATGGCGCACTCGGTATGGTCCGTACAGCAAGCAACTGGCTACGGGCGAGACGACCGAGGGGTTGGAGTTCAAGCCCCGGTGGTGGTGGTGGCAAGAATTTTCTCTTCTCCAAGTCGTGCAGATCGTCCAGACCGTCCAGACTGGCTCTGGGGTCCACCCAACCTCCTATCCAATAGGTACCGGGAGCTCCTCTGGGGTTAAAGCGGCAGGTTCGTGAAGCTGACCACTCACCACAAACTAGTGCCGAGGTCAAGAAAATGTGTATATATATATTCCCCCCCCCCCAGTACGTCTTCATGGCGTAGTGCTTCATTAGTTAAGCACCGGGAGAACTTCGCATTTGTTTACCTTATCAGCATAGGAATACCGCACAGCCGTTTCCTGGAAACGGATTTTAACACAGAAACTATAACAGTCTCACTGGGTTACACATTCCAAATATCACACATAAAATCTTTTCACAGTTCGACTTTCAACTGAGCACTCTTGTAACTGACAAGCGGCCATTTCACACTAACCTCCCAGCCTTCTCTTTACCGCCTGATTATCAACTGACAACTCTACATCTGGTCTCGCTTACAACCTCTCGGAAAGGACCAAGTAGAAAATACAGCTCTTCCATTGTTATAGTCCAACTGATGCATTAATAAAATCTGCTGCCTATTAATGGGCGCTTTTCCGTTGTTTGTTTGGCGGCCGTTGCCTAGAAACGGCTCTACACAGCAAAATGCATAGGTATATATCACCCTCAAATATAACCATGACGAATACTGACTAATAATAGCATTATATTTCAGATCACTCAAGAGAAGGCCGTTTTTGTTATGATATATAAAAAACAGCACTGTTCAGTGTCACTGTCTACTACAATAAAAGCTTCAATATTTTAATATTTTAACATATAATTTTATACTTTGGCATTGAAGAGAAGACACTTCAGCAGTGATCCAGTAATAAATATTATTTAACAATACCACAACAAATGAAACATTTTAATAATTTAGTTCTTGAACAATTCAATGCTTATACAATACGCTAATATAATTTTATACGTGGCATTAACATTGACAAAGAACAGGTATGACTTTCCCCAACTGTAAACATTAGCCAATGTAGGATAAAGTAGCAGGGAAGTAGAGAATGAGCTTAAGTATTTTATCTGATGATGGCTAAAAGGCCTGAATTATATTGTAAAATAACATACTTATAAAATTTATACACGGATTAGGGTGAAGGAACCAACATTAAACTAACCGACTATCCATTCGCATTCAATTCCCTCTTCATTTTCATTTACCAGCATGTTTCACGTTGCACGCCACTAACGCTACTGATCCCCGAACACAGAGCGATGTTAATTCCCATTGAATGTGGTTATGTGGGCTGCTATCCAGTGGCGTGCATCATAATTTGTCGTATATCAGTTGCCGTAAGCATGCTGCCGCATCATCAGTGCGTAGCACAAGATCAAACCACGTTCTGTCAGCCCTGGGTCCTGTTGACGTAACTACTGCAGCAGCGACGTGACACTCCGACGCGATATCACAGCGCGTATACTACCTGACACAGGCAAAGGCAAATGTTAACCTCTACACGGTGTATTCAGCTTTACAGTTCCCCTTACAGAGAAGTGCAAGATATATACTATGCATACGTATACATACGTACATAGGTAGAAAAAACAAAAACTCAGTGGCTTTAGTCCGCAAGCGAACTGTACAGACCAAGCGACCGCCGCTTGTCGCGTGTAGCGTAATCAGTGCAACGAATCCCCACGGTCGTTAATTTAGGTTTTCTAGACCGAAGCCGCTGTTTCCTTAAAATACCACGTCGCTCTTCAATCATCCTCACGAGGCTGAGTGGACCCGTTCCAGACCCACTACTCAGAAAATCTGATAGTATCGGGAATCGAACCTGGACTTCTGGATCTGTAGCCAGGAACTCTGACCACTAGACCACAGGCGTTGTGCATAATTATGTTTTCTCTTGTAGGTTTATCTGAAACTTGAATTGTTCATTATATTGTGACCTGCTGCCGGAGACGAAAGTCTAAGAGTGGGGTTTCCACCGTTATTTGTAACGAATTGTATGAGGTTTGTCCCGCTTGTCCCGCCTGAGAATTAGCGGCAGACACCTACCTCCTAAAATTGCAGCGCATGCAAAACAAGGTTTTGCGCACCATTGGAAATTTTCCAAGGTGCACACCAGTCCGCGACTTCCACACAGCCTTCAACTTTCCGTATGAATACGATTATGTAACAAAATTGTGCATACGACAAGCAGAAGTCATACAGAATCATGAGAATGAACACGTTCGAGGTATAGGACAAGGTGAAGCCAGAAAAATATAAGAGGCTTAAACTTGGCGGTGGTCAAGCTTACGACCGTTTAAATGACTAAGTTGTCGCTGTAGAATAAGATATGTATGTGTAAGTTAGGCATGAGCTGCTCTGTAAAGCCTGTGCTGACAGAGGACTTGTGTATAGTGCAAAAGGAAGAACTTTCGATAACACGTTATATGTGCGAAATATACACTTAACGAAAGGTCAAGGGTATCCATAAGAGACAAACTCATCTTCTCGACAGAGAGGATGTTACATAAGGACTATCACTGCAAGGGTTCAGTTGGGGAAAAATATCTCTGGTCGTGTTCCTCAAGGGGCCTGACGCCAAGACGAACTGAACGGCGGCAAACCGACAGTCGTAAAGTAACTGTGACTCTGAGACTAACAGAGTTCGTATCCGATAAGAGACCAGGGAAGTTGAGCTCCGAGCATAGCAGAAGACACTTCACCGAGATTGGCGAGGGGAGAGTTTATAACATTGAAGAGGAAACGACAGAAGACATTGTAAATGTGAATAATTATATTTGTGAGTGTAAAGTGTGATTGTCCAGTAAAAATATTCGTTCAAATTCGAGACCCACACAATTTCTTGCCACGTTGCCTAGGAAACACGCGACAATATGCAATGAGGTATGTCTGCTGAGAACCAGAATTATGAAGCCATCAGAGACCGTCGTTGCTAAGGAACGGCTTTGCAAACGCGCCTGTTATTAGGCAATGGCTCAATAGCCGTCACGTGATGGCCGCTATAGACAGGTACATAACAATAGAAGAGCTGTTGGAAGCGGTGTTGAGGAGGAACCAACAATAAGTTATTCAAGTAAAAATATGACGCTGAAATCCATTGTTCCTAATAATTGGTTACTTTTTTGATAATTCAATCAATTTCCGAAGCTGTATCGACTGCTGAAGGGACATAGTTTGAAATGAAAGTGGCATGACTGACTTAATTCATGGTGTGGATTGCGAATTTTGGGCAGTAGCGGGAGCCGGCCTGGAGGCTGTGCCCTGTCGGAAACCGGGCCACGATTTCTTGGGTCATTAAATGTTTCGATCGCCCAACGATGTATAGTCTGAGATACTGACTGTAATGTTAAATGACACACAAAGAACAGAGATCCCTACATTAATTACACGATTCTATCATCCGATTTATCCACGAAGTGCCCGTGTTTGGTAGACGCCGGTTCCCGGATCCGTTCCGAGACACGGCTACATATTCTTGCACACTTGAATATAATATATTCTGATTAATATTTGTATTAATTAATATATTATGATTAATATTAATCAGAACAATGAATTAATACTGCCCTACATGCTTCTCATATATTTTATTCCACGGTAGTCTTCAGGAACAAAATAAATATACCAGCACAAACCTTTATTTTTACAACTTCATATATAGGGAGCTGGGATAGCGCAGTCGGTATAGCGACTGGCTACGGATTGGACGACCGAAGGTCAGAGTTCGTGTCCAGCTGGGGTCAAGAATTTTCGTTTAGACTGAATCTGGGGCCCCCCTGTCCTCCTATATAATAGATACTGAGGGCTCTTTCCCCGGGAGTAAAGCGACCGGGCCGTGAAGCTGACCACTCACCTCCAACTAATGCCGAGGTAAAGAAAATGTGGCTCTACACATCCATTCCTCCATACGCCTTCATGGCATAGTGCTTAAATAGTTAAGCACAGGGACGTTTTTAGGTTTACTTCATTTGTGGAATAAATATATATAGTTTTTAAATATTTAAAAAACCAAAACGTTTTGCACAAAGAACTGTGTTCAGTAAATACTTGGCTAAACATACAAAACAGACGTTATACATATCTGGATTAATTTCAGGAAAATTGAAAGCCCTTGAAAAGATTAATGTCTCGCCCTTCGGCATTTACTTCCTTCTGCTTTGTTTTTTTTTTGTTCTCTTTCTAACTCTCTGCCGCTTGAAATTTCCCTTCTAACCTATAAGTCCTTTATCATTTGTCACGCCTTGACAGTAGAATTGTTTACTCTCTAATTGCTGTGGGACTCTTGGTTTCGCTCCTTCTGTCTTTACTTCCACTTTTCTTTCGCCTTCCCTTTGTTTATTTACATTTTTCACTCTTCCCTCCTTTATATTCGTTATTACTTCCGTTCTTCTCCTTTCATCGTCATTTCTCGCCCCTGTTACGGGCAAGTTTGCTTGTTTATCTAAGCCAATTATAAATCTGCTGTGGTGCCATACGGGAGGCGAGATGACGCAGTCAGTATAGCGACTGGCTACGGGCTGGAGGACGAGGGGACGGAATTCAAATCCCAGTAGAGACAAGATTCTGTTATTCATTTCGTCCATACTGGTTTCGGCGCCCGCCCAGCCTCCTATCCAGGGGGTTTCTGGGCCTCTTTGGCCTGGGGCGGGGGGTAGTAAAGCGGCCGAGGCGTGAAGCTGACCACTCACTCAACTAGTGCCGAGGTCAAGAATACGTGGATCTATACACCCACTACTCTATACGCCTTCATAGCGTAATGCTTAATTACTCGTACTTAAGCACAGGAACAATTTTACCTTTTTTACGTTAGTGTAATATGAGTAATTTGTAAAGAGGAAACTCCCTGGTGTAGTCGTGGCATATTATTTGCTGAAATGCCATTATTGAAGTGTAGTTTCAGGATAGAAATTTGTGAATAGATTAGACCAAATATGAGAAAAGGCAGGACAAATATCGCGACCAGGCCACAAGTCAAAATTCTGGCACATAGGAAAGTAACTCTAGCAACATCACAGGTCCTACTTTTCAAGTGGACGCCGAGAAAATCCAATGATGAGGGAGTCTGGTCGGGCGTCCATTACACTCGCACTCCATATGTCACAGTGACATCTGCACTCCCCCTTGTGCCCTTGTCTGGTCCATAGCAATAAATCCTGCACCCCTGCAGAGAGATTCGCTGAATCATGATGGATGCTGGCAAGATTAAAACCGGACAAGCAAGATCCCCAGCCCACTTATTATGAAGTGAGTTTGGGGACCAGTCTGCGGCAACAGAGATATTAGATTCAATTCTCTTAACGTATAACCTCACTACTGAGGCAATTTAAGCATATCCTTCCTTAATGGATGTTCCATCCTAAGGAAATGTGGATTCAATGAGTACAAGCACAAAAAGCGAGGGGAATGTAAATCTAAGTTATAAAACAATAAGCAAGGAGAAAATGCATAATGGTTAACATTTTTCACTAAATGTTATAAAGGCAATAAAATAAAAGACAGAAAGATCTGGTGGACATGACGATCCTCATGGAATGGCTAAGTATATCAGTGTAGGGTGTACAATATATTACACTCGGGGAAAATGTAGATAAGAGAACATTTCCGAGAGCTTGACATGACTGGGATATAATATTGTAGCGTGGACAGCCCTTGTTATGCAATGACCCCGAGAGAGGCCAATAAACAACAATGTAATGGAAACTGTTTCTAGGCAATGATTGGTAAACATGCTCCCGCGGCAATGAATACGTACGCAACAACAGAGTTCCTGTTGGAAACGGTGTTTTCTAATCAGTCCATGCAAAGGGGACTGGGGCGACCCAGTTAGACAGAGCCAAGGCCTTCAGAACATTCATTAGAGTGTATTCCCTATTCAAACGTGAGCAACCGAGTCCTAACATTAAACTGATCCTCCACAAAGCTCTCATTAGATCTGTAATGACTTATGCTACTCCCGCCTGGGAATTCTAGGCAGATACACATGTAACGAAATTGCAGCGCCTGCAAAAGAAGATTCTCCGCACCATTGGTAATTTTCCAAGGCGCACACGGGTTCGCGATTTGCACATGGCTTTCAAAATTCCGTAAGAACTATATAACAAAACTATGCAGGCAACAAGCAGAAGTCATACAAAATCATGATAACGAAAATGCTCGTAATATTGGACAAGCTGAAGCCCGACACAAAAAATATAAGAGGCTTAAACTTGGCGGCGGTCAAGCATACGACCGTTCAAGTGACTAGACTGCCGTTCTAGCGGAAGCTATTGAAATAGGGCATAATCTGCTGCACATAGCCTGGACTGACTGGGGCCCCGTATATATTTTATATGCATTTATTAACGTGTTTAACAAATTAAACGTAAATATCCTTTACATTACGACAAATTACTTAATAACGCAGACAATGACTCTTGACAAAAGACAGACCCGTCCTCTCGTCAGAGAAAGCGCCCCACAGAAACAAAACCAAAACTATCAAACAGTAATAAATATCTGGTCGTGAGCCCCAGATGAGGCTCGACGCCAAGACTGACTGACTGATCGTCAGTCGCAATGTGACGTTTACTTGACCCAGTTAGAGAAGTCAGTTTCCTGTGTGGTGGCGGGGTCGAATACCTCCACCGTAGACCTGCGAGTAGTAGGAGGCGACGAAAAGGGAACCCAGTGCCTGGTGTTATAACTGGGCCACCTTGTTCCTGGGGATATAAATACGGGGACCTGGACTTGCAGGTTGGGGGAGTCTCGAATCTGAGAGGGTGAAATGTGGTAATGAGCCTTGAGGGACTCGGACCTGAAAATGACTGCACTAGCGAGGTCCAGCAGCAATTGTAAACGACTGACCCGTCCTCTTGTTAGAGAGAATGTTACACGTACATATGGACCATGACCGCAAGCGTTCATTTGGAAAAAATAAATTACTGGTCATGAGTCTCAAGGGGCTCGTCGCCAAGACGAACAGATTTTCGGTAAACCTCCAGTTGTAAAGTATTCTGAAGTTTGAAATCTTGACCCAGTTAGATGATAGTTGAATTCTGCAAGGGAGACTGACTGAGAAAATATGGCGCTATAATTAAGTGGAATTACGAGTTGTGTGATATTCGCCGGACAGTAATGACATGAGTACAGAAGGTGAAGACTCTCTACTGTTAGGAGACGTTTCTAGGGAACGATTGGTGAGGACACAAAGTGCTGGAAAAGGTTTATCGTGTGCTGTACTGATTTGAAAAGTGTGTTGATCAGCGGTATCATTTTACGTGCTTGTAGTTCCGATTCGTGTGTATAAATGGCCAATAAAATCGATTACAAATCCTAACTCTGTCATAATCACACCCATAAATTGTGACAATACTGAAATTACGTTAACAGTAAAATGAAAGAATTTTAAAGGTGAAGTTTTTCTCTTGAGAACTTCCGTAACAAGGTTATTTTTTTATGGTGGGTTGTCTCTGCTGATCCATCTTGTTTCACTATGAACTGCCACAAACTGCATGTGGCTGGCTCAATTTGTTTGTGCGACACAATTTTTCAAGGCCCCAAAGGGACTTTGTGGACACGCTGTATATTTTGATGTTGGTCGGCATAGGTCTTGAACTTTATCTCTTAATCTCAGGAATGAACAGAGTCTTAAAGTGTTTCGGAGCAGGACTCAGCCTACAGGGCTTAGATCAAATAGGAATGAAGTAAGAGAAGGCTCGAGAATGTTCCAAATGCAAAACTTCCTAATTTATTGCCGGATATTGCTAGGGTGATGGAAAGTAAAGGGACAGAGCGATGGGGCATGCAGCAGGAACTGAGAAAAGATGGGTAGTATATACAAAATTTTCAATTGTATATATGAAAAGATGAAACCACCTAGGAGCAGATGGGGTGATGGCATTAGAATGAATGTAAAGATAACTGTTAAGTTACACGTCTCATACTGGCTTCAGCGATGGATACCTGCAAACATGAAAATGAACCTTACTGAACAGGTTGTTTTGACGGTAATATTCTGGGCTTCTATTACAAAGATGCTAGGTTCAAATCTCGGCCAGGATGCAGACTATCCTGACTGAGATATTTCTTGGCTTTCTTCGACACTTCCAGGCAAATATGGGAACAGTGCCTGGGATGAACAATGAAGGAATATTTCCAATTCACTAGTCATCTTACATTCCTCACTACATAGTATCACGTACTGAAAAATCATATTCCTCCCACTTGTAATGAATCTTTAGATGCAATCACATTTTGGGAATTTCGTAAACAGTTCAATAACAGCACTGCCATTTATGAAATCAGTTATGTGTGTCGGTTAGTGTGCATATGTTATGCGTGTATTATTCTAAGCTACAATATTTTCACTTATATATATAAATTGTGGTGTGTATGCCCATTACTAGGCAACGACTTGGTAAACACATTCCCTCAAAGCGTACTTGTGTGACAGAAGGATTCCCATAGCTAAGTAAATAAAATATATAACCTAATTATAATAAGCTTGTAGTGCACTCAATTTCACATGTCACTTCACTACATGTTTCGGCAACATTGTGCCATCCTCAGGTGCTTTATTTATGCTAAGCTACTGCATTGCTTGCTATCATGATGGCAATAGCTTAGCGTAAATAAAGCACCTGAGGTTGGCACAATGTTGCCGAAACATGTAGTGAAGTGACATGTGAAATTTAGTGCACTACAAGATGGCCATTACATACATATCATGGATGAGAATCAGCGCAACAGGACGCTAAAATACAACATAATAAGCTTGTACAAAGCTCCAGTAGATGTTAATGAATTTCTAAGGAACGCAACTTTAAAATATCCGTACAATCAAAAATTTCACTTCATAACCTATGGAGACATAAACATGATATATTAAAACAAACAGCCACTGAGTACAAGGAAACTCTTTACGACCAAAGACAAAAATTAGACAGATGTGTTAATTTTGAAACAAGAATTCAAAATTCCACGAGTAAAAAAAACCATTGATAATAATTTTATAGATAGTATAACATTAAAAAGTAAATTTAATTCCCTTGAAACAGAGAACCAGAAAAATTAATAAAGAGACCACTGCACAATTTCAGCATCTATTAGAGAGGAAAAACTGTGGGAACATGTCTTCAAAAATATGAATATAAACTTTAAGTTTAACTCCCTTTTCATGTTCTTTAAATGTCTTTGTAGCTAGTTTTCCCATTCAGGATAAAAGTGTAGGTAGAAGAAAATAAGTTGATTATACAAAGGAATAAAAATGTCATGCACTGCAGTAGTAATCCTAACATGAGAGCATAATATATCGTGCACTGCAAAAACCTCGGCAGAGTTATAAAAAGAGGATAAAATGCAGCATTAATGTAGGTTTATAGCAAAATCAGATAATCAGATAAGAACAGCTTGGAATATAATAAAACGTGAAAGAAGAAAATTACATCTGACTGAACAGATACAGTCTCTCCTATAAATGATGAAGTAAACGAATCAGAATGCTATTTTTCTGACCAGACTCATGATAACAGACGCTTCAAATTTAATTAATTTTCCTCACTTCCACTCCATACTCCTTCTTGAGCAGCTTAATATTCTGGTCTAATTTGATTGGCACATTCTCGTTTCTTCCCCTTTACGCAATGCAGATTCCATCCACAATGTTTACAAATATATTAAAGTGTCACTGTATAATTGGTACTCATACATGCAGTCCTGTAATGTTATCTGCGAAAACATGCATTCCATTGAGGAGCAGAGCTGCATCATGAACTTAAATCAAATCCGCTCAACCATGTTGCGTCGACTGAAACACACACTGTAAAGTAAAGTAAAGTAAAAAGTAAAGCTATCCTTGTAACAGCCCGTGAAGGCCCATAGGGTTGTGAGACATTGAGGGTCCCACATTATCTAGACAATTGGCTCAAAGATGGCGGTAAGGTTGTCAGCCTCATGCACCAGCTGCGCTTTACTCCCCAGGAAAATTATTTAATTAATTCCTGGTACTCATTTCTGTTAGAGGCTGAGTCAACCCCAGGGCCATAGTACGGCTGGAAGGATTAGGTCAATCGAAAATAATCCAGTGGCCTCATCAGGAACTGAACCCGCGACCTTCCAGCTTGTAGCATAGCCCCTCAACCAACTACGCTACTGCGTGCATCCCAAAACACACACTGTGCACATAATAATGCATTTCACTGACATTTATAAAATATGACTACGCCTGTAGCAATAATGTCCCTATGTATAACGTGCAGCGTACACACCACCATACATATATGGCTAAGATGCCTCAGGTCATAATACATTATTAGAACTGTAGCAGTAACACAGAAAGATCTTGAGTATCCACGTTTTCTGCAGTAACACACATCAACCACATGCAACAAGTCATAAGCTGCTACTGATAAGATGGCTGGCGGGTTGCCTTTCTGGGCGCCCATTCATACCAACTTATGTCTAGTTACTGGCTTCCCACTGCGGCAGAGCGGGTTCAATCCCAGGTCTGGTCAAGTGGCATTTGTGATGGACAAAGTGGCACTGGGGCAGGTTTTCTCCAAGTACTTTGGTTTCCCCTGCCAATCTTCATTCCACCAAATTCACCAAATAATCACGCGGGGCAGGTACAATAGGCTAATCAGTGGCCGGAATTCTTTCAACTGTTTGACAGCGTCTTCACTAATACTTCCACTTTCATCACACACACATTCTTCGAAGAAAAATATTTTTAAGCCTCAGGGATATTTTGTTTTCTTATGCTCATAACACTGGACCACTGATCAGAACACCCTCTGACCCCATCTGGTGTAACCACTGTATCAGATGTTCTTTGTGTGGTGATGCCTCAATTGTTTCCTTCTTTTTCACTTGTGCCCTACACTGACCTTCCTCATCAAAAATCACAACTCTTTGTAACATCATGTTACTTAATGATAGATGGAGCCCAAAATGGTTTGCTGTTTCAAATCATGATACAGTTGAATTATTTTTAACACCCTGAAGAATTTTTATTCTCTCACTTATAGTGAGCTTATTCCTTCTTAATGCCATGGACCAGGAAGTAACTTCCAGAAATCTAAGTTTATGATAACATACAGACTGTTATCAGCACAAAGAAAACAACTTAAGTTTGTCTTTAGAAGAAATGTTTGTTCAGAAAGTTAAGATACTCACATCAAATGCAGCATAAGTATATCACTGGTTAAGTAGAATGGCTACAAATTATATAACAGTTACATTACCTGAGGAACGGCATGTTCTCAAAACTTCAAATTTACGTGCAGACAGTACTCACAAATCATATCAGAAGAATTTAATGCAAAAGGAATAGAGAAAGGGTAAATTAAACATGTTGCTCTATTTCTGAGATGGCACTTTGTACACTATAACACCAATATGTGGAGATAAAAGTTATATATAAAAAATACATTACATAAAAATAAAATATATACAATAAAACGTGAACTCATATTTTAGCAAATATCAGACACAGTTCACATTATTAGTTAGTGACATCACTTCTTCATGCATCAGCAAGTGTTGCTATTGAACTACGTATGATAATAAATGATAGTACTATTGAAATTTTGACATTCACTGTTACAACTTTAAAATGAACTTGTTTTACTATATACATTTGATGTATGCAATGTTATTTGGGATCATTCACCACTGAATCATAGTCCTGACATCCCCAGAAAGACACAGACCTATTATATTTTGAATACATGACTAGTAAATTGGCAAGTTTATTTGGATTCAAGGGGGTAATGTGATAACACTCAACCCCAGTCTTCTTTGGAGTTCGTCAAATCTGTCAACATATTCAGCCACATCATTGGGCCTCAGGGGTGTAACTGCATTCCTGCAAATACAATATAGAAAATAAATACACAATAACTGTGGGCAACATCTCCAAACACAAGTCACAAAGAGTCAATCAATTTTAAATGCAGTCACTTCCATTAAACTATCACTCTGGTAGCAGAAACAAAAATTGTAAAAAACCCATCAATGTACCCAGGCCTGGGTATTTGTATGACTTAAATGCATATGAAGCACTTGGAATGAAACATGTTATTGTAATTACAACAAAAAAAAACTTCATAGACAGTGTTACCAAAAAAAAAAATAGAAGGAAAAAAAACTGGTCATGTACTATACCAAAACGTATCACTTAACTAGCATTACCTCACACCATACAAAGTAATTCAGTCAGCCAATAACAACAGTACTACTAACCTTGTTAACAAATACCATATATGTTAGGTGAGTGACTGAATTTTGTCTGCTGTGATACACTGTATGTCAGCCTTCAGAATTACATTCATAGTCTTGTAGGGAATGAATCTGAAAGTATTACTAAGCCCAAGGCTCTATGCTGATATGTTGGGATTTTGGACTTTATCCATCGTCCTGGTTTTTAAGATAACAAATAAAATCACGACGTTTCGGAAACAGATCCAGTTTCCGAAACGTCGTGTTTTTATTTGTTATCTTATAAACCAGGACGATGGATAAAGTCCAAAAACCCAACATATCAGTGTGTTATACACCATCGTCAGAATCCTATAGTAACTACCAAGGCTCTATGTTTAAAGCCTTTTCTTTCGTATATAAGGATACCCTTATGATCAGAGAAAAGAGATAATTTATGTGAAATCTGCATCAGAAAATCAATGCAACATTTTAAAATTCTAATGTTTCTTCTGCCACTTTACAGATTCCAATTACTCTAAAACATAAACTCCATACCAAGTCGGGCATGAGCCAATTAGTTCTTTGTCTCCAACATTACAGAAGCTCAACACAGTGACATATTCATCCATGAAAAATTAAAGTATAAAATTAAGTACTTACACATTAATGTGTGACCCAGGCAAGTTCAAAATTTTACTGTCATGTCTGCAGTGTTAGTGTTATCAACTACCAGAGATAATCTGTAGAAACAAAAGCACAGCCTCATGGACTTGTTGTTGGAGGCAAATTCTAAGCTTAGGTTCTAGGTCTGGTTTTTAGAAATACACTTCTAAAGCTGGCACTGTTAATGTGGCTTAATGACTTAAATAACCTGGGTCACACGCTAAAATGTAAGTACCAAAAATTATAGTGTGATGTTTGTGTTACGATTGAAAATGTATAGTTTCTAGTGAAATATCTTGCTACTTGGCAAGTAATATTTTTGTCTGACTGGTGAACTAAGGTAACAATATTCAATTTCATCGTAGGCATTAGCAACTCAAATTTATACCTTTTTCTAGAACTGTCAGGGTAAGATTCATTTTGCGACAGAAAACTAAGAAACAACTATTATGAATTAAATCACTAAATTACGGAGCAAAATATCATGTAGACTGGTCTAGAAGTAACATTCTAGACTCTTATTTGGGTGTTTAGTTGAAAAATCTTAGCCAGGACACGCTGCCTATCCTGAATGAGGTTATCACGGTACTCCTCAGTTCCTATGAGAAAGTGCTAGTATAGTATCCCAATCAGGCCACAACCACTTCCTTCCAAATCCTCTTAAATTCATCATTCATTTATCATCTTACCTTTCGACACCAAGTAATCGGTGATACTAAAAGTGTCACAAAAGAGCAGCAGCAGTAACAAAGACAAGCGTGACAAAAATGGCAAAAGCAAAATGTCAGTCTCAACTGTCATTTACATCACAGGCATAGCGTAGGAGCTCCAGCTGTATTCTACATTTATATTAATATACAAAATTATTTAATAATTGATCACATCCGAAGTACAGGTGTTGCGAGCCTGATTAACACAATCAGATGTTTTACCTATGTAACCAAGATGAAGAACACAAACAAAACAGGGAAGGAGATATATTATTAAAAGAGATAATTAGACAAAATGCACATGTACCTCACTCGGTGCTGCACGAAATCTGTTTCCCACCTCTGCGACACGGGTCGATCTCTACTAGGTGGGGACCCTTGCAGAAGTGCTCCTGAAGTCCCTACACTGATCACAGAAGTTGATGACCCACGTCTTCTTGGACCTGAAACAAAATAAGACTTACATCACAAACCAAGTAGGATAATAAAATATAAAAATTTTTAACACCCTGATTGCCACACCGAATTTTCAAATTGGTTCTTATCAGGCAAAAACCAGCATATCATTTTAGATTAGTTGTAAATATAACTGCTGCATATTTTACTTATGAAATATTAATAAGTGAGTGATTTGGGGCATTTTTCGTTAAGAGTGGATACCAGTGACCAATATGGCATGAGCATAAATTCATCCAAGGTTCATGGATTTTGCTTCATTTTATCCCACTTTCACAGAAAATAGCTGCAGCTGACTGAACCTTTATAAAGGATGCTGCCTACTGCAACAACGAGACTGCGATATGAATTCTATAACATGCCTTCTATCTTATTTCTATTTTGTTATCACTGATGACTCTATAATAAACAGAATGGAAGATCTGTGCGACTCAGAAGTTGCCAGATGGGTCAAACATCACACCACATTCTCAATTACACTCATGGCAACCAACTACAAAAGAAGAGAAAGAAAATCTGTAGGACTCCTTCCATGGATGGGCTTGGTGCAGTTCGCTACTACTGCAGATTACGGGAGCAAAAGTGCCATGTGACACCACATACAGGAAATACAAGGAATCCACCCACAAGTCTCGGATAGGCCATCTGATGAGTCAACCCAGCTTGGACATCTCTCCTCTCTGGATTCCTGTAAGTAAAAATCTACAACTCCATCCAGCATAGATTGAGTGGGAAAATTTGTTTTCCTAATGTTGGTACCATAGTGATGATTTCTATCTTGACAGTTCTCTGGTGCAAGGCATCACATATGTAGAGTTTTTAATGTTTTGTCTTAACTCTCACAGATGGTTTGTGTTGTGCTTGGCTTGTATACCCTGTCTTGGTGCTCCTACAGGTGTTTGGAGATAGGGACTAGCTCTATCGATTGGGCCCAACTGAGTAGGTTTTACCTGCAGACGGAGACAGAATCCAGTCCCTGAAACGTGCTTTGAAATATAAACAGAATAGTGTTTTAGATAAGTATAAGATGATGGATAATGTCCAAAAACATAATATTTGTCATACAAATTCCAGGAACCGATGACCACATGAGATCCCTACAGACCACAGCAGACACATAAGCTCGCCTATAGTACATGTGGCAGTTGAATGCAGTAAAATTTGAGTGTTTAACAGCAGACACCAGTGACTGCTGCAGCAGTAAGGCAAATTTTTCTGCAGCAGACAGTGGTGTCGACTATGGCAGTCAGTGGATTAAAAATCGACATACTTTATTCAAAAACTGTAAACAATAAACACTGCCCTCTAGGTTGAATTTAATTCCATATAACATTTTAAAGAATGTGTTGCAGAAGACCAATAAAGAGATGGAAGGATATCACTGAGATGGTCTCAATCTTTCACATACCATGAGCTCACTCCGTAGAGTGTTTCTGTCAATAGATATAGAATCTGTGGTCATCTGAAGGTAATCTGCAGAATGATTGTGAGTTTCTGTGTACAGCAGCACTCACCCTCAAGCACCCTTGGAATTTCTAGCACGTAGGTCTACAGTGGGGCTTGGCATGGTTCAGGGGATAAATGGTGAAGATGGGAGATGGATGGAAGTATCTCAGAATGATTTTGGCATTAGCAGTGTTGAACCTCTGAGTTCTGCTACCACACAATCAGTTCTTACAAGAGCTTTGATATTGTCACGTGTTGGGTGTATAATGCGACAAATAACTTCACGCCTTGTTGGTTATAGTGAATTTATTCCACTCACTCTTACAATCACACAATTTACAATCTGACAATTACTGCCATCGGCAGTATCACAAATATTACACTGCAAATGCCGGAATACAACTGACTGGTTGCTGGCTAACTCGGAACTAACTTGTAGGTAGCTGCCTTGAGAACTCTCTCGGAACTGACTGTGAATAGCCTTCGCTGCTCCTTATGTAGCCTCGTTCCGGACAACACAGAACATGGCCACGTAATAGGCACCCTTGTTGCCTGGCGCCGTGTTGCTGGCAACGCTGTCCGGAGTTGTTTACTGCTGCCTAGCGACCGCGGTTTCCCTTGATGATGTCAACACTGTTGACTCGCGTTGCATACCTACCAGGATGCTGGGACTCGGCTAACTTCGGCTCCGCTCGGCACGTCACTGCTGGCGGGGGGGGAAGGATGTTGACCTGCCTATTACCATTGCACAACACGTCACAATATCAAATGTCAGTGTAGTTATTTGTATTTACATGTCAAACTCATGAGGCCCTGTATTTAAATCTTGAGCAAGAGACTGGCTATCATGAGGTTTCTTATGAATTACCTCAGTCACTCAAGCAATGCAGAAATATTACCCAAAAACAGTCCATGGTCACTTCATTCCACATCCATCCAAATTCTATCATTTGGCATTATGAAGTTGCAAACACTGTTAACTCTTTGACTACCAAACCTTGCCAGAGAACTACCTGCCAGTAAATGCCCATGCTGCTTTTGGGTGAATGCATCTTCACAGAAAACTACAATACTTTCTCAAATTACCTTCAAATAACCATGGGCACACATAATGTGAAAGTCTGTTCTTTCCTCTGAACATCACTATCTCGCAATGTTCTACTTAAACATCCAGTTGCATTAATATTACACTTTCTTGCATATAGGTAACAAGCAAAACCACAGACAAACATGCATAATCTCCACACACAGACAGCGCAGCAATAAAACTATCCCAGTATGCAGTTGTATCTAGGCAAGTCACTGCAACATATATAAGTACAACAAAACTACAAAACATACTTACTCATGGAGCTGAGCCCTTCTAGAGGAGTGGCCAATTCTGCAGCTACTCATGAATTTCCCAGCATTTTATGGAACATGAAGGTTCATTACAGTGTTCACAAACCCCTCCATTGGTCCCTATCCCAAGCCAGACCAATCCAATCCATACCATCCCATTCTATCCCTCTAAGATCCATTTCAATATTGTCCACACACCTACGCCTTGGTCTTCCCTGTGGTCTCTTTCCTTCTGGCTTTTCCACCAATATCCTACACGCATTCCTTGTCTCTCCCATTCATGCTACATGACCTGCCCACCTCATCCTCCTTGACTTGATCATTCTACTTATACTTTGAGAAGAGTACAAGTTATGAAGCTCCTCATTATGCAGTTTTCTCCAGCATCCTATCACTTCATCCCTCTTCGGCCCAAATATTCTCTTCAACTTTCTCTTCTCAAATACCTTCAGTCTATGTTCCTCCCTTAATGTCAGAGACCAAGTTTCACACCCATACAGAACCACAGGCAAAATTATAGTTTTTTATATTCTAATTTTTATGTTTTTGGATAGCAGACGAGAAGACAAAAGGTTCTTGACTGAATGGTAGCAAGTATTACCCGAGTTCAATCTTTTCTTAATTTCCTCCTGAATCACGTTTTGATTTGTTATCACCGTTCCCAAATATCTGAACTGCACCACAATTTCAAAACATCTGTTTCCTATCTTGATGTCATGATTTTGCCCTGCATTTTGTTGATGAGTCAGAAACTTATACTTAGTTTTCTTTGTGTTTACTTCTAGACCAACCTCCTTACTTGTGTCAATTAAAGCTTATGTGTTTTTCTTTATGGTACCTATATTATCACCAAGTAGATTCACATCATTGCCATAGACCAACAGCTGATGTGTCCCATTTATTTTCAGTCCCACCTGGTTTCCCTGGACGTTCCTAATTGCATATTCTAAGGCAAAGTTGACAAGGAGTGGCAATAAAGCATCTCCTTGTCTTAGACCATTCTGGATAGGAAACTTATAAGACAAATGTTTACCTATATGGAAATAACAAAACTACATAACACAAACAGTAAATGTATAACACAATACATATATACATATATATCTTACATATTGCAGGTAAAGGTAAAGTTATCCCTGTAACGGCTGTGAAGGCCCATAGAGTTGTGAGACGTCGAGGCTCTCACATTTTGTCTAGATAATCAGCTCACAGATGGTGGTAAGTTTGTCAATCCTACAGGCTGGCCACCTTTTGTCCCCAGGAAGATTCCTGGTACTCCTTTATGTTAGAGGCTGAGTTAACCCCAAGGTCATAGTGTGGCTGGAAGGATTAAGTAAATTGGGGGGGAACATCTCATTAGGACTCTAATGCCTCAGCTAACTATGCTACCACATGCCCNATGCAAATATAAACAATGCACAGACAACTATAACCACAGCTATAACATTAAAAGAAACAACAAACAAGTAACATATTATACAACACAATATATTTCTTTACATCGTATTACAGATAACATCCACACTGGGGCACCAAATACAGAGCAACAGAATTTTAATGGATATATTTTAATGAACTCTTAAGAACTATTTCTTCAAACAAATAATTTAAAAAATTATGTTATATAATTAAAATGAAGTATAGACATGTGAAAAACAGAGCATACAGTGAAAAAAAAATTAGCAGGACTCACACATACCTCAATTTGGCTGTATATGGCCAAAACATGTCATAGTAAGATACGATGTATACTAGACAGAAAATGAATGTTGCCTTTAAGATGGTAATATACATATATGAATCACTATATCACATTTCATGAAATCCATGGACTATGTACTATGTGATGAACATCAAGGCAATCTCTTTGGCTGTGGCAGTTGTAATGCAAGTACCCCAATTCAATCTAATCAGGTCATGACATATAAAGCATTAAACAAAAAACATGATCTTTCATTGACTCATTCACTATATTATGCTATATCCTTTCAGATAACATACACGTGTGAATTTCTCTTATGTCCATCAGTAAATGAGACCTGTGGTTTTACCTACAGTAGGTATTTGTTTGGTGCCCTTATACAGAAAATTTTAAATATAGGTTCTTACCTTTTGACTTTCATTTACATTGGAAACAAAATAATTCCTGAAAATCAGCCAGTTTCCAATACAGACAACTTTATGGAATGCAATAATTATATGGGCATAAGTATTTTAAATGCTGGATAAAATATTATGCATCAGTCAAAATTTTATAAAGACTTTTCATCTTGATGTTTATCTAAGATTAACACAATGGAGTCTGTAGGCACGAATATTCATACCACACAGCGGCATCAGACATTTAATTGAACTTTCTGCAAAAATTATGTGTTGATCATAATTTTATCAGTGTCATCAAGGAACTCTATGGGGGATTCCAATGGCATGATTCATACCTTGTCACTAAATTCCATTCAATTTCAGTCACCTCCATCTAACACGTATAATGATGCCCTGAAAAGCAGTACTCAAATACATCACAACTTCAAGAGATGACTTCTTTGATAAAGAAACCTGCATAAATTTAGTAAATGATTTTTTTCTTCATCATGTCAGCTGCCAATAGTCATTACTTACTCATTACTATTAAGAGATAAATTACTGAATAAAACGATATGCGCAAAAATCAGTTTCCCACACAGATCTACTGAGCAGCATGACAGCCACTGAAATAGGAAACACTTTCCAACCATAAATTTGTTAACAGGTGTTACACTGCAATGGGCAGCAATCAAAATCTGCAACTCACCATGACAAGAGGACTGAGCGCTGAACACCGTACTTTCACTTACACCTCTGCTCAGCCCAGCACCGCTTCCAATCTGACATCGAAGTCGCCACCGCCGCACAAGATAGCGCATACGAGACAGTGCAATCACCACTATTGCTGCTATTCTAAAACATAACAACCATGCAATTACTTCTATCTCAAAGGAAATTCTTCAGAACAGAATTCATTACATTTATTGCCTGGCCACTTAGCAAGGTCCACTTCTGAAATGGGAATGTGAATTAGGTTAATAGGCATTCCAAACCACAGCAGGGGCAGGCATGCTCCACATTCATACAGTTTTGATTTTGTCAGAAGCATGTGGAAAAAATCTGTCCAGAATTAAATCTGAGATTCTCCCCTCCCCACAAGTCTGTATTCTAATCCAGTCAAGTGCATTGAAAAGTGAGGTTACAAAGGAGAAAGGTTATATGTAATATTATACCACATGAAGTACAAAGATATATGAATATGAGGGCATTGCTGGAATGATGATTAACAGTGGACAACCAAAAGTACTATTATGAAGACGTGCTCTAGTGACTTTTGGAATAAATCTGCTGTGGACTGGTCTGGGATTAAAATGGTCTCTGTAGGGAGAATTTAGCATTCATCTATTAGTGAATTTCACAAAGCATATACAGCAGATGTGTAAAAATTTGTGCAATGTGTACTGCACTGTTTATTGTACTGCTACTTGAATAGAGTGCAAGGGGTTTGGTGAGGGGCAAGGCTGTGCCACAGCTCAAGCGGTTAGTCGCTGGCTTCCTACCGTGGTGGCCCAGGTTCGATCCCAGGTCTTGTCAAGTGGGATTTGTGGTGGACAAAGTGCGCTGGGGCGGGTTTCTCCAAGTACTTCGGTTTCCCTTGCCAATCTTCATTCCACCAAATTCTCCATCATCATAATCACCTGGGGCAGGATACAATAGGCCAATCAGTGGCCACCATGCTGAGTGGAAGCAGTTGGGCTCCACCTCCCACTAAGCGAATTAATTAATTGGTGAGGGGCATGTCTGCATTTCACTTTCTCATCATACTGAACCAGCATCCCACACAAAAGCATGAGACTGTCCTTAGAAGTAATGCATGCATAAAACAATGACTGCTCGATAAAAATAAGACAGGGTCAAGACATGTATGACATGTGCAGAGAGAAACAGGCATGGAATGGCATGTGTGATTAATCACAAATTAGTTAAGTGCAAGCTGCAACAGGACAGAGCAATGGTATATGGTGAAACAGCAGCCAACAATGCAAAACTGACATCAAGCTCATAAGTGGTTACAGACAGGAAAACACTAACTGTCTGCAACAATATAAACATTAAAGTATAATATGTCACATATGTATGATGGGCAACAAAAAACAAACTTTGTGGCTTTAGTCTGCAAGCAAACTATACTGACCAAGTGACCGCTTTTTGTCGGCGAAGTTACTGCAAACTTTAGCACATAGAGAGTGCCACATGGTCAGCGCAACAAATCCCCATGGCCGCTAATTTCAGTTTTCCAGACCGGAGCCGCTACTTTTCCATTCACATAGCTCCTCAGTTATCCTCACGAAGCTGAGTGGACCCTGTTCCAGACCCACTACTTCTCAGAATATCTGGTAGCTCCGTGAATCAAACCTAGGACCTCTGCATCTGTTGCCAGGAACTCTGACCACTAGACCATAGAGGCAGTCCCTGATGGACAACAGAGGATGTTAATTTTAAAATTGCACAACTTACTTAAACCTTGTCCTCGGTTTCTTCAGATAGGCAGAGTGCTTCTGGTGACGCATAGTTCCTTGTACACCAGGCAGCTTTTCCAAGCCACTCATAATAATCGCTTCTCTCACTTGATATCCATGAAGAACACCAAGGAGGTACCTCTTTTGCCATACTAGAGCCTTGCGATAGCTTTCAGCCCGCAGATACCTCCCATTAAAGTACTTCACCTGCAAAGATATGATTTAAATTCATTAAGTTGTTTCTGATTTTGTGATCCAGAGTGTTAACATGGCATAACTACATATGACTCCTTGGTGGAGGTACGAAATTCGCTTTTTTGTGTAGAGAATAAAACCTGATATATGCAAAACAGTTTCATTAAATTAATTATTAACTAAGATATCTGTCATGGATAAAGGAACTGTGGCTCACGTCCAAATTTAAAGTACATGATGACCCTGTCAGATCTCCCCCAATTCAGACAATCACTGTGGGAATACAGAATATAATCTGTGCCAACAGAAAGAGAAACTCAAAGAATTCCTTTAGATGTTTTCGATGATGCCACTTCATCCACTGTGTGCCGCTATAACTACCAAAAATGTAATGGCGTTTCCTCAGGAGCAAGTGCAAACTCTTATGTAGTATTTGGATATGAAATCCTTAATTATGGTGTAAAGAAATTATCATCAGGTGTACAGAGGTGATGTGCCTGGCAACATGTAACCTCATCAGAAAACAAGATGCTTGGAAGGAAGCTGGGGTACATGTTGATATGTTGCTGCATGTCAACAGCAAACTTCCATCAATACGGGCAATCTGCACTCCGTATGCAAACAGGTACAGTCATTTCAGTGGAACTCTGCAATGCCATACATAGTAACTGCAGTTACCTGGACACCTCATACACAGATTTATTGAGGCTTCTCTGCAATGCATGACACACTAGTTTGTCCCTCTTGCCAGGAATACTCTAACGTGCATCTCGAGATCTCCCTGTCAGCAATAACAAGACAAACTAGGCCTTGATGATTTTATTATCTGGTAACTACAATGCCACACATGGACACACTTTCATAAAATGAAGGGACCTGTAGGAACCTCCCACAGTGTACCGAAAGCAGGCGATATTTGTATGCTACAGCTTGCGGCCTGGTTGTCTGTACATCCACACAAGCACGACCCAATCAGCACTCATAACTGCAGCTCCACCACCAAATGGTCTGCGCTCAGCCCAGTGGTATTGGCAGAAAAATGTGGGCCTCCAACAGGCTAGCATCAGTCACATTGGTCGCTGCTACACTGCCATCAAGAGATCACAGCAGCTGCACCTCTCAAGTAGAGCACCTAACTGACTCTGCTAGGGCATGCAACATAGTAAGCTGACTCTGCTGGTGCACGCACTGTAGCTCAGCCCGTCAGCCAGTCTCACCGCTATCCTCTTAGCTCGCAATAACTCAGCAGAAGCAAAGGAAGAACATGGGGCTGCCATAAGGGAGCACACCGCGCTTGTTAGCTTGCCCCAGTGGAGGATAAATAAACGGCACTTTTAGGGGCCTCCCCTCAGCAGTGTCATCACTACACTGGGCCAACCTCTATGAAAGGGTCTCCACCAGTATTCTTCACACACTCCCCACACATCTGTAATACCCATTCTAAGCATAACAAACATTTGTTGTTATAGTTTCAAGTGATTGTCTTAGTGAACATCCCCCAGACCCAACAGGGTAGGTGTCTTCCCGTCAGCCGAGGATGGAAACAGATTCAGCTAAAATGTCAAAACTTTAAGTTCTTAATTAATGTATAGAGCATGTGTACAGAAGTTGTGGTGACCGAAATTAATATGATTGGTAAGATTTGAGGTTTTCATGGTGGTGACATTGAAGAATGCCGTTATCTGGGATATGGCACCATGTACATCTTGTGTGAATCACAAGATTTCTTTTATATGGTAGTGAACTACCATCTGTAATTCCAAATGTATCTGAAAGAATGTCATATTCTGGGATGTGGCACTGTGCAGATCTAGTGTGAATCACAAGATCTACATGGTGCCACATCCCAGAAGACAGCAGTCTTTCAAATACGATTAGAATTACTGATGGTAGTTCAATACAATATAAAACAAATTACACATTCTTTACAAACTTATACTTTATACATCATACTTTATGAAAAATGATGGATCATTTAAATAAATGGACTAAGAGCATTCATAAAAGCCACCTTCTTGAAACACAACGTCTGTAGATATGCAGTTACCATCTAAGGAACATGTAAGAACTCACTCTGTCACTACTGTCAGCACCATCATCTGTTCTGAAGCCATGAACATCAGCTTCAGCTTTTGCCATTGCCAATTTGAAAGAAGCCTTCTTTTGAGCACATAATGCTCTCTGTGCAGCAAATGCCACATGTTCTTCATCTGTTTCGTCAGCTGCCTAAAATGACACAAAGCATATCTGTAAGTGGCAAAACACAATATTCACTAGCTATTTAATAATAATTGAAGTTCTGTGTATGGAATGAAAATACATGACAGTTCAAAATTTACTAACACAACTAAGAGACATAGGCATAAATTAAATTATAATATTAAAACAGATCTTACAGAACTATGGTGTGAACTTGTAAACTAACCTGGGTTGGAAGAAAACAGATTTCTAAATAATAAATTCTGAAGAGAGATTTTGCATTATGGAGTCAGTTACTTAGCCATGCATATACCCAAGAGTAGTCTCTAACGCCTCTGGTAGATGGGGGAAGCATCGAGATACCGCTGAGCCAGTAGAGGCCGAACTCGCTGGCTGAGTCGGGACTGATGGTACGCACCAGTACCGGCAGAGTATAGAGACTGGTAGAATATCACAGGACACACAATGGACCAATACTGGTCTAAGTGCATGGGGAAACCCACCCTCTCCAATAACAACAACAACAACCCTGCATTTGCCAAGCCACCCCCAAGAACTGCCTGCTAGAAATACCAAGGATACTTGGAGATAGATGCCATTGCACAGGAAAACCAACAATACTTCCTGAAATAACCTTCAGGCAACCACAGCTACAGATAATGAGAAAGCATGTTACTTCCTCTAAATATCAGTATGTCATACATGATGCCACCTATTGACAGAAATGCTATACTAATTAACGAGAAGTCATACTCCTTGGATGTGACAGCTTAATGCAGTTATTCCATATGACCTAACCACCTAGTGTCAATCAAAGGGCTAATAAACTCTGGGCCGAAACTCACAGTACTAGAAGAGAACTGAAAAAAGCACTATGGCTTCAAAAATCTAGAATTCTTTGACATTTCATTCATTCTTTGATTTTCATTACATCGTGAATTATCATACAATATGTGGACATCCACAACATATTATAAAATTCCTATATGGCAACTCAGTGTGTAATGGTCTGCAGAAGTGAACTCCATTATCTGTGGCAGTACGACACACTTCGGCATGCTGTTGCCATACAGAGCAAGGGTTGTGTACTTACAGGGCTACAGACCAAGAGAGTGTGTGAGTTTCATGCACACACATCTGAGGACAATGCTCAAATTTTACACTCCCAGCAGAAGGATGATACAAGAACCAAAACCTGCTGAAGGAAGGCATAGGAATCAAAGACACATTGTATAAGACTGGGTGACATGAAAGGCAGGCTGAAAAACATTCCCTCAAAGAGGTGTAGCAGTAACTGTCACTAGTACAGCATGTGTACAGCACACAGCGTTTTGAATACAACCACAGGAGATCTGTGCAATGTGGATCCAAACTGTAATAAAACTATCGCATCATTATGTTGTCTGAGCATAGATTAGGGCAACATGACTGTCTGCCATACTGATAAGGAAGGTGTGGCTATGGTTAAGCTGAAGAGGAGGGCACATCCAAATATTGTATATTGTAACATATTGTTTCTATTGATTTGCTGTGGCCACAGCAGGTACTGATAGGGTACAGTAAGTTCTGAAATGCCCCTTTCATTCAGAATACAGTACTTATGGAACAATTTCACAAATATGAATGTAAAGTACTACCTTTACCTTAAGTGCAATACTGAGGTGCTCCTCTAGTTCCTCAATTCGGGCCTGAAAGCGCTGGCACTCCTCTATCAGCTGAAACAGCATTTGAGTCACTTCAACTTTTTCTGTCTTATGCTGCTCCAGCATCGTGTTTACATTCTGAACCACAGATACAATTATATAATGGGACACTATACACATACAAGAGTTTTATTTCTATTTACTCAGTATATAAATAATACATTATAACCTCAATGAAAATTCATTAGACTAATACTACTATTCAGCCATTTTCCCTAAAAATATGATTGTCACCAATCATTCTTTCATTCATTCATTCATTCATTCATTCATTGTATATTCCATAAATCCATATACATAGATATAGAACCAGTCACATAGTTAATACAGTACAATACAATTATAAATATATATGTACAGCTTAAATCATTATAATAGATAAAAAACATGTGTTAAATTTACAGACTTACATCACTATACATAAAATTATGCAATATTAAAATTGTTTATGCTATTATCCTTATTTCTAGGCAAATTTGTCACTAAAGAATTCATCACATGTATAAAAAGAGGTTTGCAATAAAAATGTTGTTAACTGAATTTTAAAATTTTTCAAGTCATTAGACACAGATTTGATTTTTGGTGGCAAATGATTAAAGATCTTTACCCCCATGTAATATATTCCTTTTTGGAATTGTGTTAGACTAGTTTGCGGATAATGCAGATCACAGTGCACCGCGCCCTTTGGCTTCTTCTCCTCCTGATTATTATTATATTATTATTATTACGAAGAGGAAGGGCACAGCACAATTGTTACTGGCCCTATTGTTGGTTCCCATGCTCACCAAGATGGACATGGGGTACCCAAGCTAGGAGGAGGAAGCTACACTCAGTTCGTTGGCTTAGATAAGAACAAATACAATTTTAATAAAAAAATATATAACAATACATAAATAACAAATGACACATTTGACCAAGAAACTAATGCAAGCTCATTTTAGAACAAAACATTTTCCCGTTGGCACCACTTGTGTCGACACTAGACATATTAGGACGTTAAACACTCAGGCTATACAAACACAAGTTTAACTCTGAGGAAAAAAAAAAATACCAAACCAAATCTAATAACGCGCGTCGCAAGCGTTCAAGCAACGGCTTGCGACCGCAGGCAGTCCTTACCGGCCAGCCAGATAGCACCAAAAGGGAATTTAGAACAAACCCAGCCGAAACCAATATTTTCCACAACAAACCTGCTGGCTAGTAACCGACCTTCCAAGTCAACTTGGTCTACACGACTGCACTGTACAAGTCTCCCCTTCACGAGAGGGTACATGGGACCATGTGACTGACGTCAGGATACTGCATAGTGGGGATGGAATCCATCATGGGAAACATGATGACATCATACATGAGCGGCTCAACAGATAGATCTGGTACTATAATTATGCATTTGTGAGTTGAATGTGAACAATTACTTATTTACTATAACAAACAGGGAAATCGACAATATATATTGAGCTTGTAGGGGGAGGATATCCAATGCTTGAAACAAGCTACGACACGATGTTCTCTTTGTTGTACTTGTTATAATCCTGATTATCCTTTTCTGCATCCTAAACACTTTTATACTATGCGGGGAGTTACCCCAGAATATTAATCCATACATTATTATAGAATGTACATAGGAAAAATACATAATTTTTAACGTCTCCAGTGGTAAAAAGGATTTAACTGATCGGATTGCAAAACAGGATCTGTTTAACTTATCAATTACTGCATCAATATGACTTTCCCACGTTAAAAAATTTTCAATTTTTAATCCCAGAAACGATATATTAGAAATACTTGGAATTTGATTGTTTAAATAACTAACTTGAACATTTAAGTTTTTACTGTTTTTAGTTCTAAACTGTAGAAAATAAGTTTTTTCATAATTTATTACTAGCTCATTTTTCCTAAACCATTCATTTATCATCTCAAATAATTTATTTATTCTAATTTTAAATGTCGCAGGATTCTTATCAAAGATAAGGATACTTGTATCATCTGCAAATAATATTGGTTTGGATAGGTCAGATATAATTTTTGGTAAGTCATTTACATATAGTAAAAAGAGCACTGGGCCTAATACAGAGCCCTGAGGCACTCCGCACTGTATTTCTTTCCATTCAGAACAACATTTACTCCCGTTTTCATACAAAATTATTCTCTGGTATCTTCCTCTCAAATAGGATCTCATAAGTTTCTGAGCAGCTCCTTCAATTCCATAAAAGTCCATTTTTGATAGCAATATATCATGATTTACTCGGTCAAAAGCCTTACTCAGATCACAAAAAATTACACCCGCTATATATTTGTTGTTTAAAGTCCTATATATATTCTTCATTAGATTATAAGTAGCTAATGTAGTTGAAGAGTTTTTTCTAAAGCCGAATTGCTCTTGGACATCATTTGTTATATAAATATTATGGTGAAATCAAGCTGTCTCTATATATTCATATCATAACATGAGATACAATAACAATAAACTCAAACTGTATCAGACATATTTGATAGCAAACATCTAACACAGGGAAGTTTAGTGCATTACAAGCTCCCAATCTGCAGACCTGAATATACGACACAAAGAAAATAAGCAGTTTGAAAAATTATTTCTAAGATATTCTAATACAGGATGTCATTTCTGTCATCTGCAAGTATAAGATTTGTGAAACTTCTTTGTTATTAAACACAAATATATATATGAGACATTCATACAATGTTATACACATTTCAGACGTTTGTTCCTTGTACAGAAACATGTTCATGTGATGTCATTACATTACTTACGTGTCAATGTAGGCAGCATTACCGACATTTCAGAGGTATATATTGCCTCCATCTTCAGGGTCAAAGTGGGCAGGATGAGTGAATTTGTGTATAAATACATTTATGCTGCAAAAGAACCATGGGGGAGGGGCCCCATCCAGACCCACAGGAACAGAGTAGAGAGAAAGTTATGGATGCTCCTTGGGAAACTATTAGGGAAAATATCAAAATTTCTGCCAAGGAGAGTCTAGGTTATTATGAACTGATGAAGCATAAGCCATGGTTTGATGATGGATGCTCAAAATTATTAGACCAAAGAAAACAAACCAAACTGCAATGGTTACAGGATCCAAGCGAAATAAATGGGGATAATCTGAACAATTATAAGTCGTGAAACCAACAGGCATTTCAGGAATAAAAAGAGGGAATTTCTGAAAGACAAAATTGATGAGCTTGCAATGAACAGTAAGAACAAGAACATTAGAAACCTGTGTAGAGGAATAAATTACTTTAAGAGGGGTTACCAACATAGAAGTCCCCACTCTTTTTCAACTTTGATTTAGAATATGCCTTTAGGAAGGTCCAGGAAAACCAGGTCTACATGGCGCCACATCCCAGAAGACAGCGTTCTTTCAAATACGATTAGAATTACTGATGGTAGTTCAATACAATATAAAACAAATTACACATTCTTTACAAACTTATATTTTAAACACCATACTTTATGAAAAAGATGGATCATTTAAATAAGTGGACTAAGAGCATTCATAAAAGCCACCTTCTTGAAACACAACGTCTGTAGATATGCAGTTACCATCTAAGGAACATGCAAGAACTCACTCTGTCCCTAGTGTCACCACCATCATCTGTTCTGAAGCCATGAACATCAGCTTCAGCTTTTGCCATTGCCAATTTGAAAGAAGCCTTCTTTTGAGCACATAATGCTCTCTGTGCAGCAAATGCCACATGTTCTGCATCTGTTACGTCAGCTGCCTAAAATGACACAAAGCATATCTGTAAGTGGCAAAACACAATATTCACTAGCTATTTAATAATAATTGAAGTTCTGTGTATGGAATGAAAATACATGACAGTTCAAAATTTACTAACACAACTAAGAGACATAGGGATAAATTAAATTATAATATTAAAACAGATCTTACAGAACTATGGTGTGAACTTGTAAACTAATTTGAGTTGGAAGAAAACAGACTTCTAAATAATAAATTCTGAAGAGAGATTTTGCATTATGGAGCCAGTTACTTAGCCACGCATATACCCAAGAGCAGTCTCTAACGCCTCTGGTAGATGGGGGAAGCATCGAGATACCGCTGAGCCAGTAGAGGCCGAACTCGCTGGCTGAGTCGGGACTGATGGTATGCACCAGTACCGGTAGAGTACAGAGACTGGTAGAATATCACAGGAGGACACACAATGGACCAATACTGGTCTAAGTGCATGGGGAAACCCACCCTCTCCAATAACAACAACAACCCTGCATCTGCCAAGCCACCCCCAAGAACTGCATGCTAGAAATACCAAGGATACTTGGAGATAGATGCCATTGCACAGGAAAACCAACAATACTTCCTGAAATAACCTTCAGGCAACCACAGCTACAGATAATGAGAAAGCATGTTACTTCCTCTAAATATCAGTATGTCATACATGATGCCACCTATTGACAGAAATGCTATACTAATTAACGAGAAGTCATACTCCTTGGATGTGACAGCTTAATGCAGTTATTCCATATGACCTAACCACCTAGTGTCATTCAAAGGGCTAATAAACTCTGGGCCGAAACTCACAGTACCTAGAAGAGAACTGAAAAAAGCACTGTGGCTTCAAAAATCTAGAATTCTTTGACATTACATTCATTCTTTGATTTTCATTACATCGTGAATTATCATAAAATATGTGGACATCCACAACATATTACAAAATTCCTATATGGCAACTCAGTGTGTAATGGTCTGCAGAAGTGAACTCCATTATCTGTGGCAGTACGACACACTTCGGCATGCTGTTGCCATACAGAGCAAGGGTTGTGCACTTATAGTGCTACAGACCAAGAGAGTGTGCGAGTTTCACACACACAGATCTGAAGACAATGATCAAATTTTACACTTCCAGCAGAAGGATGATACAAGCCCCAAAACCTGGTGAAGGAAGGCTTAGGAATCAATGATACACTGTATAAAACTGGGTGACATGACAGCCAGGCAGAAAAACCACATTCCCTCAAAGAGGTGTAGCAGTAACTGTCACTAGTACAGCATATGTACAGCACACAGCATTTTGAATACGCCCACAGGAGATCTGTGCAATGTGGATCCAAACTGTTATAAAACTGTCGCATCATTATGTTGTCTGAGCATAGATTAGAGCAACATGACTGTCTGCCATACTGATAGGGAAAGTGTGGCTGTGGTTAAGCTGAAGAGGAAGGCACATCCAAATATTGTACGAGGGGGTACCCAAAAGAAACCGAACTTATTTTTTTTTAAACTTATTTATTCAAATTTTAAGCATAAACCTTCAATCCCCTTCAAAGTACTCTCTACTTACACTAATACACTTGTCTAGTCTTTTATTCCATTTTTCAAAACATTGTCTAAATTCATCTTTTGAGATGCTTGACAGCGCCTCCGTCGTTTTTTCCTTTCATGTCACTTTTCATTCAAGGAAACAAAAAAATGTCGCACGGGGCAAGGTCGGGTGAGTATGGAGGTGAGAAACAGGGGTCATACCATTTTTGGTCAAGAACTGTCGTACAGACAGGGCTGTGTGAGCAGGGGCATTGTCATGATGGAAAAACCAGTCACCCGACTGCCACAAATCTGGCCGCTGAGCTCCAAGTCACTCCCGACAGCTCCACAATTTCTTCAATGGTCCGTTGTCAATCTTCCTTGATGATTTCACGAATTTTTTCAACTTTTTCGTGTGTTCGGGCCGTGGAAGGATGACCAGAACGAGGTTTGTCATCAATTGACATTTCACCATTTTTGAAACGGGAAAACCACTCAAACACTTGAGTTTTCCTCATAGAATCGTCCTTGTACGCCGTTTTTAACATTTCAAGAGTTTCTGTTCCACTTTTCCCGAGCAAAAAGCAGAATTTCACTGCCGCACTCTGTTCACGAAAATCAGCCATTGCAAAAACGATGATCACACAAAACAGTTGTCACTATAAACTCTGCCGAAACTAGTCCTTACCTTCTGAAGCAACGGTAGTCGACTTATCGACTCAGGAATGTTAGCTCTATGCGCTCATAGCAGCAAAACGCGGTACTACAAAAGCTCTGCCAATAAAAAAATTAGTTCGGTTTCTTTTGGGTACCCCATCGTATATTGTAACATATTGTTTCTATTGATTTGCTGTGGCCACAGCAGGTACTGATAGGGTACAGGTAAGTTCTGAAATGCCCCTTTCATTCAGAATACAGTACTTATGGAACAATTTCACAAATATGAATGCGAAGTACTACCTTTGCCTTAAGTGCAGTACTGAGTTTCTCCTCTAGTTCCTCGACTCGGGCCTGCAAGCACTGGCGCTCCTCTGTCAACTGAGACAGTGTTTGAGCCAACTCCGCACTTTCTGTCATATGCTGCTCCAGCATTGCGTTTACATTCTGAACCACAGATACAATTCTATCATGGCACACTATACACATACAAGAGTTTTATTTCTATTTGCTTAATATATAAATAATACATTATAACCTCAATGAAAATTCATTAGACTAAACCTACAATTCAGCCATTTTTTTCTTAAAAATATGATTTTGTCACCCTATTTTTGGACATCATTTGTTACATAAATATTATGGTGAAATCAAAGAACCAACACAGTAGGTGTCTTCCCGTCACCCAAGGATGGAAACAGATTCAGCTAAAATGTCAAAACTTTTAAGTTATTTATTAATGTATACAGCATCTGTACAGAAGTTGTGGTGACCGAAATTAATATGATTGGTAAAATTTGAGGCTTTCATGGCGGTGACTATGAAGAATGCCATCATCTGGGATATGGTACCATGTAGATCTTGTGTGAATCACAAGATCTACATGGCGCCACATCCCAGAAGACAGCAGTCTTTCAAATACGATTAGAATTACTGATGGTAGTTTAATACCATATAAAACAAATTATACATTCTTTACAAACTTATACTTTATACATCATACTTTATGAAAAATAATGGATCATTTAAATAAATGAACTAAGAGCATTCATAAAAGCCACCTTCTTGAAACACAACGTCTGTAGATATGCAGTTACCATCTAAGGAAAATGCAAGAACTCACTCTGTCACTACTGTCAGCACCATCATCTGTTCTGAAGCCATGAACATCAGCTTCAGCTTTTGCCATTGCCAATTTGAAAGAAGCCTTCTTTTGAGCACATAATGCTCTCTGTGCAGCAAATGCCACATGTTCTGCATCTGTTACGTCAGCTTCCTAAAATGACACAAAGCATATCTGTAAGTGGCAAAACACAATATTCACTAGCTATTTAACAATACTTGAAGTTCTGTGTATGGAAAGAAAATACATGACAGTTCAAAATTTACTAATACGACTAGAGATATAGGCATAAATTAAATGATAATATTAAAACAGATCTTACAGAACTATGGTGTGAACTTGTAAACTAACCTGAGCTGGCAGAAAATAGATTTCAAGGTTCTACAACAAGATGCAGAACTGAAAAATTAATAAATTCTGAAGAGAGATTTTGCATAATGGAGTCAGTTACTTACCCACGAATTTACCCAAGCAACTGATAACCTTATTATATGCTTGAATTCCAACCAACCAAATCTTCCTTCATTAGTTGACAGCACTTCGGTTGGAAAAAAAGTTCAATTTTTGTAAAAATTCAAAGCTCACTATTTGTTTGTATTAAATCCTAGTAAATATTATCCTGAGCTAGTTCAATGCAGTTTGCTCTTCACAACCTATTTCTCCATTTTATTAACCCTTCATCTGACAAGCCAACCCCACCAATATGCTAGTGTCATGCAAAGGGCTAATAAACTCTGGGCTGAAACTCACAGTACCTAGAAGAGAACTGAAAAAAGCACTATGGCTTCAAAAATCTAGAATTCTTTGACATTACATTCATTCTTTGATTTTCATTACATCGTGAATTATCATAAAATATGTGGACATCCACAACATATTACAAAATTCCTATATGGCAACTCAGTGTGTAATGGTCTGCAGAAGTGAACTCCATTATCTGTGGCAGTACGACACACTTCGGCATGCTGTTGCCATACAGAGCAAGGGTTGTGTACTTACAGGGCTACAGACCAAGAGAGTGTGTGAGTTTCATGCACACAGATCTGAAGACAATGATCAAATTTTACACTTCCAGCAGAAGGATGATATAAGCACCAAAACCTGGTGAAGGAAGGCTTAGGAATCAATGATACACTGTATAAAACTGGGTGACATGAAAGCCAGGCAGAAAAACCACATTCCCTCAAAGAGGTGTAGCAGTAACTGTCACTAGTACAGCATATGTACAGCACACAGCGTTTTGAATACGATTACAGGAGATCTGTGCAATGTGGATCCAAACTGTAATAAAACTATCGCATCATTATTTTGTCTGAGCATAGATTAGAGCAACATGACTGTCTGCCATACTGATAGGGAAGGTGTGGCTGTGGTTAAGCTGAAGAGGAGGGCACATCCAAATATTGTATATTGTAACACATTGTTTCTATTGATTTGCTGTGGCCACAGCAGGTACTGATAGGGTACAGTAAGTTCTGAAATGCCCCTTTCATTCAGAATACAGTACTTATGGAACAATTTCACAAATATGAATGTGAAGTACTACCTTTGCCTTAAGTGCAGTACTGAGTTTCTCCTCTAGTTCCTTGACTCGGGCCTGCAAGCGCTGGCGCTCCTCTGTCAGCTGAGACAGTGTTTGAGCCAACTCCGCACTTTCTGTCATATGCTGCTCCAGCATCGCATTTACATTCTGAACCACAGATACAATTCTATCATGGCACACTATACACATACAAGTTTTATTTCTATTTGCTCAATATATAAATAATACATTATAACCTCAATGAAAATTCATTAGGCTAAACCTACAATTCAGCCATTTTTCTTAAAAATATGATTTTGTCACCCTATTTTTGGACATCATTTGTTACGTCAATATTACGGTGAAATCAAAGTGTCTCTATATATTCATATCATAACATGAGCTATAATAACAATAAACTCCAAACCACATCAGACATTTCTGATAGCAGGCATCTAACAAAGGGAAGTTTAGTGCTTTACAAGCTCCCAATCTGCAGACCTGAATATGCGACACAAAGAAAATAAGAAGTATGAAAAATTATTTCTAAGATATTCTAATACAGGATGTCATTTCTGTCATCTGCAAGTATAAAATTTGTGAAACTTCTTTGTTGTTAAACACAAATGTATGAAATACAATTTCTTTATTAAAACCGTCACACAATACGTATTATTGTGTTGAGACAGTTTTAAGAAGGAAATTGTATATTATGACACAACAGGATGCATGATATGGAAAAAAAAAAAATGTATGAAACTTTCATACATTGTTCTACACACTTCAGACATTTGTTCCTTTTACAAAAACAAGTTCCACGAAGAGAAAAACTATTCAGAACCTTGACTGGAGTTCCCGTACAAATGGCTTCAATCTCTGAATGGGATGCAGTTTTTAGTTCCAGAATTCTATGCAGATTTTTCTGAATCATTCAAGTACCTCCACAGAAAATAATCACAAGGGTTTCAGTCCTGTGATGTTGATGCCACGAAAATCTTTCCCCAAACAGTGCAAAATATCGGTTTCATAGAACTGTCTCCTTGAAAACATCACAAAGCAAAATATGGAATTGCTGGTACGAGGTCTGACATCACCTCACTGAAACCAGGCTTAATTTATTGGCATGCCATATTCCATCAGGAAAGGGATCAGAATAAGGCAAATATCAGAAGTTAATGCATCATCGGCAAACACGGGACTGAGTATTCCGACACTTGATAATGTACACTGCACTGTGTCAAATGGCTCTCCACACTTAACAAAAAAACCACCAGGAGAGTAAAAGGTGTTGGTAACCAATTTCCGACCATCCCATCTGACACCGCCCTGTTACCCATTTCATGCAACTGCATTAAAAAACATATAACTTTCATAAATTTTAAAGTGCCAGATGATAAAAAAAATCCCTGCAACATTTGGCACAGCCAGTCAAAGTCAATGCTATGCTATGACCAATGATCAGTAGGCCAATCTGTTTTGGTGTCAAGCCCATCTGGGGCCCACGACCTCATTTTTGTTAATGTCAGTCAGTTGCACGTTTTTGATGCTGGTCAATCGGTTAGCTAGAGTAAGAGTTGCTTCACAACTGACAAACTACATACTACTAAAACCAATACATTCGAGCTCATGGCCTCATTATATGGACTTGGAGCAAACTGCATAGGAAACAACACTTCCAATGGTTCATCTATTGCTGTGTGTGTATTTGTGGCAGTGGGAACATGTTTACCGAGCCACTCCCTAGCAACAACTGTCTCTTCCAGCTCCAGTATTTCGTCTCTCAGATGTCGTGTCACAATATAAAATAAAGACTCCATAGTTCCCAATATATCTGCATGTTTCATTTCAAGGTTCAGAGCATTCAACAGACAGAAATATGCTCACAGTAAAATGAGGAAGAGTTTACTGTGACTTCACTCTAAATAATCAAGCTGCAGCAGTAGTTATATTTTAAAGTGAATGCACATTACATCAGGACACAGTTAATGATTTACAGTGTACAAATATTCTGATATTATTTTCTTATAATGTTAATACAATACTAAACTTTCAAGAGTTTTAATTACAAATACTGCTGTACAAGAAATTTTGCACTGGGGATAATCCATGTCTCCTCCCCTATACACTGAAACTATTTCAAACCTTTACCAAAAATCTGTCACAGAATTCAGTAACAACAAGGATTTAAATTTCACTTCAACACAGTGGTAAATGCTTTGTGAAAAAAGCCTTGACATGTTTTACTCCTCTTTCAAATCTAAGTTCTGGAATGTTTCTTATTGAAAGAATACTGCCTGATCTAATTTAACCTAAATATGGACAACATGAAGAAGTAGAAAGAAAATAGCCAATCTCTTTTAATCAATTTTATGATGCTTACCTTCAGTTTGTCCACAACAGGTGATAAAACTCTGGATGAAGACGACGGTTCCCGTGATAACTGCTGTTCCCTAACTTTGCTGCCCTCCATGTGCTGTCTCAGCTTCTCCACTTCATGTCTCAACTGAGCAATGTCCTGGTCCAGTTCCGCAGCCTCTACCTGCTCCTTCCTCTCATGTAGCTCCTGCTTCAGCCTTGACACTTCCCGCTCCAGGTCCACTATCTTCTGCTCCAGACCAAACTGAAACAATAGGAAGATGGTCTCCATACCCTTCCTTCTCCTCACTACATGATTCGGCCAGATACAGACACCATCAGGTGCCTCTATTTGCTAGAACTGTTTCACTGCATAGTACGTGCAACTTCACCTATCACGTGTAAATATGATGCCTCACACTTAAAATAAATGTACCCTATTAAAAATCAAACAAAGCCTAATTACGATTTCAATATTGTGTAATGCCACCTAAAAGTGGATTATCTGTCAGAGTGGGTGTCCATTGCTAGAAAACGGCTTGAAGCCATGTTCCTGCAGCGTTGTCTTGGTGACAAACACATTATGCGATAATGCATACTGTGACAAGCGGCCTGATAGCCACAACCTGCACATCCGCTTGGCGGAGCTTCATGGGGCACATTCCTGTGATAACACAAAATACACAGTTACCCTGGGTTTTGATGGAGCTATGAGAGACATATTCAGGGTAATGAGATTCTAAACCATGGACATGACAAAATCAAACGCTTCAAGGAGGTGATTCCTATCCCATCCGCCTAGCAGGA
The DNA here is from genome assembly GCF_002891405.2 of Cryptotermes secundus. NCBI lineage: Eukaryota > Metazoa > Arthropoda > Insecta > Blattodea > Kalotermitidae > Cryptotermes > Cryptotermes secundus. The sequence continues at coordinate 1,622,756 of NW_019737394.1, forward strand.
ATAAAGTGAGAGCAGTTCAGAGTTCAGTTCTTAAGAGAGGTTAGAGGTTTGTATCAGTGCAACAGGACGCTAAAATATAACGAGGTTAGAATTGCGGCCAAGAGTTTAGAAGCAAAGTTCAGAGTTCAGAGCTCAGGAGTGAAGATCAGAGAGGTCAGAACTGAAGGCATAGAAAAGAAGTGAGATAAGAGTCCAAAAGACCAGAGGTGCAAGATGCAGACAACAGTGAGGGATTTGGTATCTGGAAATAGTTGAATGTGTGAATTATTGTAACCGAGTGTAAATGTGTTAATAATGTCCAATTAACCCAATAATTAAAACTAAGAATCCACAATTATTTGCCACGGAACCCTGGACACATGACAATTTCTGCTTCAGGGCTGTCATCCTTTCATTCAATTATCATTGTGTTTTGATTTGTTTCACAGTGGCATGGGTGTTGTGCACATGTAGTTCCCAATTGTGTTGGTGCAGTTATCATGTATGGCACTTTGACTGTGTTCTTTGCCCTGCCTGTTAGTAGCTCTGTATTCTCTTGGTGTATATAGACCTTATGGTATGGTGCGTGAATAAAGAGTATAGAAGGTGTATCCACAAAATAAGCTCCATTTGCAAACACTGCCATTGCAGCACTGCAGTCACTATGGTGCACATGCATGAAGAATTGGTTGGCCATTTTGGAAGGCATGGGTGCCATCTGCAGACAATCAAACCACATTTACTCATCATTCTGTGTTTACATTGTTCAAGAAAATTGAGAAGCCTGCCACACGTGAAATGAGGTCTGTAATCCATTTCTTGAAAGCAAGAAACCTAAAACTGGCTGACATTCATTGTCAACTTTGTGAGGTATGAAGAACATCTCATAAGTCAGTCAATGGCAAGGAGATGGGTGAGGCACTTTAATGAAGGACGCGAGAATGTGCATGATGATCAGTGTAGTGGCTGATCATATGTGGTTAATGAAAATTTGATGCATGCAGGGGAAAAGAAGATTCAAGAGATCAGACGATTCACCATTTCATAACTTTGTGACTTTCATCACTTCTTCCCGAAATTGTGTCTATAAACTTCATTTCTCAAATTGTGTTCATGCTGGGTGCAGAAGATGATTACAGATGAACACAAAGTGAATCAGCAGGCCAGTGCATTGACCTTTCTGACATAATACAGTGAGCAAGGCAATGACTCCTTGAACCGCACAGTCACAGGGGATGAGACATGGGTGTTGCAAGTAATCCCTGAGTTGAAGCAGCAGTCCATGGAATGGAGGCACACATCATCGCCAATAAAGAAAAAATTCAAACAGACCATTTCAACTCACAAGGTCATGTGCACAGTGTTTTGGGACAGAAAAAGCATTCTACTTGTGGAATTCTTGCCTCAAGGCTCAACAATCAATGCAGGCGTCTACTGCGAAACACTTAAGAAACTGTGTCGTGTGATCCAGAACAAGTGATGTGGCATGATTTCTCAGGGTGCTGTGATGCTTCATGACAATTCTCGCCGACACACTGCCACCGCAATGCAAAATTTCATCACGAAATTTGTCTGGGAACAATTCGATTATCCACCCCTCCAGCCCAGACTTAGCATCAAGTGATTTTCATGTGTTCCTGCATCTAAAAACTTTCCTTGGTGGCCGGTGGTTCCATGATGAAGAGGTCAAAGAAGTAGTTAACACGCGGTTTGCTTCGAAGGTGGCATCATTCTACAATGCAGGGATTTAAAAACTGGTACCCCGCTACGTCAAGTGCCTCAACAATGGTGGAAACTATGTAAAAATGTAGTGTACGGTGTGCATATCAAATGGCAATATAAATGGTTTGGAAATAAAGTCTTGTTTTTTTTTCAATACCCCATCAGACCTTACTTTCTGGATAACCTACATATTAATGCAAGAGGATGCTTAAATACAATATTATGGTCTCCACAACTTCCTGAAACATAATCACTCATTCACTCACTCATTCATGGAGCTGAGCCCTTCTTGAGAAGCCACCCATTGTGCAGTTACTCAAGAGTTTCTCAGCATTTGATAGAACCCAAAAGTCCATTACCGTGTTCACAAGAGCCTCCACTGGTACCTTTCCTGAACCAGATCAATCCAAACCATACCATCCCATTACATCTCTCTAAGATCCATTTTAACATTGTCCACCCACCGACGCTTTGGTCTTCCAGTGGTCTCTTTCCAACTGGCTTTCCCACCAATATCCTATATACATTCCTCTTCTCCCCCATTCAGGCTACAAGCCCTGCCCACCTCATTCTCCTAGACTTCATCATTCTGATTATACTTGGAGAAGCAAGTTATGAAGCTCCTCATCAAGCAGTTTTCTCTAACCTCCTTCCACTTCATCTATCTTTGGTCCAAATATTCTCAGCACCCTGTTCTCAAATACCCTCAGTCTACGTTCCTGCCTAACCGTCAGAGACCAAGTTTCACACCCTTACAGAACCCCAGGCAAAATTATAGTTTTATACATTCTAATCTCTATGTTTTTAGACAGCAGACAACAAGACAAAAGGTTCTGGACTGAATGGTAGCAACCATTACCCAAATTAAATCTCCTCTTAAATTTCTCCTGAATCAGATTTTGATTTGTTATCATCATTCCCAAATATCTGAACTGTGTCACATTTTCTATACATCTGTCACCTATCTTTATGTTAAGATTTTGCCCTACATTCTGTTGACAAGACAGCAACATATACCTAGTTTTCTCTCTGTTTACTTCTAGATCAACCTCCTTATTAGTGTCAATTTTTCCTTATGCCAAACAGAAGCAATTAGCTTATGGATCTGAGAACCTAATATTTCGCTTTGTGGTTGAATAATTTCTGCTGGAATCTGATCACTACTTGGCAATTTATACTGTTTCAATTTTGAAATAGCACTTTCAACCTCAAAAGGGCTACAGCTACAACTCAACTGTATGTATTTCTATCTGCCTAACATCACTATGTACATTGAATAACCAAGAGAAGTATTTCTTCCACCTATCCAAAATGTTATTGGAATCTGCAAGCAATCACCATTCTCATCCTTCACTAAGTTACTTCTAGGTTGGTAACCCCTCTTAAAGTCATTTATTCTTCTATACAGGTCTCTAATGTTCTTGTTTTTACTGTTCATTGCAAGCACATCAATTCTGTCTTTCAGATACTGCCTCTTTCTATTCTTGAAATACCTGCTGGTCTCATATTTTATATTGTTCAGCTTAACCTCATTTCTTTTGCTTACATACTGTAATTTGGCTTGTTTTCTTTTGTCTAATAATTTTGAACATCCTTCATTGAACCATGGCTTATGCTTCTTCAGTTCATAATAACCTAGACTCTCTTTGGCAGAAATTTTGATACTTCCTCTAACAGTTTCCCAAGTTTTATTAACATCCACCTCAGCGTATAAGTTTTCCAAAGCCGCGAACCTATTTGAGATTTCAACATGATACTGCTCTTTCCCTTCTACCTCATTTAATTTCTTGAGATTGAACCTCTCCATATGAGCTCTGTGTGCTGTTTGTTTGCTCACTGCCAGTTTTTCCCTAACCTTTGCCACCACCAAGTAGTAGTTAGTATCAGAATCTGCTGCCCTGAATGATCGGACATCAATACATCATACCTGAATGCTGTCTCCTATCTATCAAAATATGGTCGATTTTGACTGTGTGTCTTCCAAAGAGGAGATGTCCAAGTAAATTTATGGATGTAACAATGTGGGAACAATGTACTTTTGACAGTAAGATTTTTGACGTGGCAAAGTTTACTGCTCTAATTCCATTATCATTAATAATTTCATGCAAACTCTCATTCCGAATTGTTGGTTTGCAAATGTCTTCCCTCCCTACTTTGGTATTGAAATCTCCTAACAAAATTTTCAAATGGTACTTTACGAATTTATAAAATACTTTGTAAGATTTGAGGTTTTCACGGTGGTGACTATGAAGAAAGCAGTCTTCTGGGATTTGGCACCGTGTAGATATTGTGTTTCAGAGGAACATATCACCTCCATCTTCAGGGCAGTAGAAAAAAGAAGAAAATCCTGCAAGCAAGGAACCAGCATGAGCAGGTGCTACTGATTTCCCATGTAGCCCCTCTCTTCTTTTCCTGCTCTTATACAGTCTGACTCAACTTTAGTTTGTTAGCACCTGCTCATGCCGGTTACTCGCTTGCGGATTTTCTTCTTTTTCCTTCTACCCTGAAGATGGAGGTGATACGTTCCTCCGAAACGTCGGTTAACACAATATCTATATGGCGCCACATCCCAGAAGACTGCTTTCTTCATTATCAAATACTTGTTCTAGTTATTTGCAGAACCTGCCCTTTATATCATCAATGTTACCTTCTGTTGGGGCGTGAACATTCAGAATGAACCAAAACATAATCAAAATCTTTACAGATATTTTTAATATAATATCCACTATAATTTTCGAGCCACATCTGAGGGGTTACTTTTTATGTAGCATATTCATATTTCCTTAAATAATGCATAAGAATAAAATTATTCAGGAGCTAGAAAAGGGCACATATATACACACATTCAAACATACATACAGACACACAAATGACATTCCAAAAGCCAATTTTTCATATTCATGAATGCTGAAAATGTGTAACTGTGACAGAATCTTGAGACAGATTTCTTTTCATCATCTCAGTACTATCACACATTATGTGTACAAGAAAGTTTAGAGAGGGCCTTTGTTTTTATGTACCATATTACGAGTAGTTACAGTAAGATCAAATCCTCATTCTTGAAATCTGCCCTGTGTTACACAAGACAAGTAGTAAAACTAGCTTAAACCACAGGCAACAACAACTACACAGATAATGAATACTTAAAGGCCGAGCAGGTTTCTTTATACCTGTATTTTAGGGATAAGTTCAAATACAACTACAGTCACCCCATGATATCCTGAGTGAGGTATATTATGATCTTCTTCAGTCTCTCCAGACAAATTACTTTATATATCCCACAAGTAATTCCTTCATAATCCATACCTACTCATTCTTCATTATCACTCTGTCTCATCATTCAATGCTATGCAACTTCTACACTTTAAACAGAATAATTCAATACTCTAAGAATCATGCAATCAAATTCTTGAAACACAGAGATTTATTCAGCGCCTATTTTATTTTGAGGACCCTTCAGAACAATGACAATAGGGCTCTTATGGGTTTATACTACTTCTTATCCCATCATATATTATATATATGCTTTGGATTGTTATTTCAGTAGGACCCTAAATTCAGAATGTCTGCCTAACCAATGTCATGATTAAATAAATCATAACCTGTAATGACTGAGCTTTATGAAGTTCCTGTCTGTTCCTCTCCATCTCTCTCTGGTCCAGCAGTCTCTTCTTCTGTCTTCGAACATCTGCTTCCTGCAGCATATGAACCCTCCTCTCCATGGCTTCTGTTTCAGTGCGAGAGAGACTCAGTTGCTCCCGCACATGAACTAGCTGGAAATATTACAATATGTAAAGAACAATATTTTTCTTTTCTTGGACATTTTTAATACTTTCCCAACTGCTACCAATACCAAAGATAACAAATTCCTTTCCATACAATCACAATCAATAACCTTAACTCTTTGACTGGCGCGGGCGTGTTTTAACGCCCGGACGATGCCAGCCATTCCCTGGCGTTGGCGTGTTTTAACGCTTTGACAATCTCTTCCCTTCTTTGCTCTCTTGGCATTCATCAACCAAAGACATATATATCATAGTTTTTGTGCATGTTTGTAAAGAACCCTTGTAAACTTTGTGGGGGTCTATATTACTGTCAGAACCCTCTGAGAAGGAAAAGGTCAGAAAATATTTCACATTGATTCAGTTTCACCATGGCTTCTTGCAGCAAGTGTCTTCGTGTTCCTACAGACCAGTTGGAAAATGTTGTGAACGAGATTTGTTCTGAAGATGATAGTGGCGATGAAATAATGATTCCTGGATTGGATGAAGTTCATAGTGACAATAATGCAGTGATAGACAATGATCCACAAGACAGTAATCATGAACATTCACCTACCATGAGTGCGGTGCCTATGACGCCCATCTCATGAACGTACGGAGACATTGTACCCCCAGTATTTCCATTTTCTAACAGTTTCGGGATCAAAATTGATATAACACATAAAATGCATCCCTTTCCATGG
>NW_019737394.1:1629417-1631322 GCF_002891405.2 Cryptotermes secundus
AATAAAGAGGTATGGAAAGGCATTTATTGCATAAAATATTGTATTTTAATTAGTTCCTGAAAATTTCGTTTTTAAAAACCAATTTTTGTTGAAGTTGTTTAGGAAAAAGTAACTACATGCATTTTAGCGACATAAGGTTTAAAGGGCCTGCCAGTACAGGGGTGGGATTTAAATACCCTTCGCGCCAGTCAAAGAGTTAAGACTGCAGGAAAGCGAGTTACTGAATCATAATGTACAACGAAGGTTCTCACAAGGGCGACTGAAGAACAGGGTCTTTTGCGATGTGACAACATGCAGTCTGCTAGTTTGCCAACATTTTGGAACAACATAGTGCCTCCATCTTCAGTATTATACCAATTATAGCAAGCAATTATAAGGAACCAATCTATGCACACTCTGCTTCTTGCTTGTTGCTTGCTTCCCTTACTTTCTGACCATCAAGATGGTCAAGATCAAGACTACATGGCATCACATCACAAAATGTATATTAATTATGCTTCAAGTAGTGCACAGCGTCTAACAAAATGGCAGTGCAATGAACTAACAACTGACACAAAACTTTCCAGAATCGTTAAAATACCTTCCTCAGCATGGGCAATTTTATAATATAATCTTGTAACCTGGGACACATCATCAGGTAAATGAAAGAAGGGTCTAATACACTAGGATATTAAAAATTACAACTAATAAACAATGGACCATTGAAGCCAGTAATAAATGGATAGTATTAAAGCAGGAAACCTATCTGTAATAAGCTGATTTCAGAGAGAGCCACTCCTAACTACAGGAACTACAAATAAAGCTTAGAATGGAATCAGCAGAAGAAACGGTAAAGTTTGGTGGTCTCTTACACTAAAGGATGATGTGGTAAGCTGAGTGCAAAAAATTAGCTGAAGGGATAAAAAGTGTGCAGAAAAATTGGTTATAGCATTTCTTTCTATACTAACCAGACTGACATGACTTTCTCATGAAGGATTCCTTTCTGCATGGCTCACAAAATTTACCTTCATAGAAACTAAGAAGCTTTATACAAATATGTAATGCCTAACCTCGCTGAAGCAATTTTAATTACCTGCATGCTGAGACTGTCCCGCTGTCCCTCCAGAGCAAGAAACTCTCTCTTTAGCTCCTGGATGATTTCCCTCTCAATCTCTACCTTCTGCTGCCCCAATTGCTTCTCCTTCTTCACTGCAACTTCCAGGTTCTCTGCCTTCTGCTTTTCCTTTTGCAATTCCAGCTTCAATTTTTCACATAGCTCCTGCTCTGACTCCAATTTAGCCTGAAGTATAACACACAGACATTTACAGGGTTTACAAAATTCATGGTTTTTGAGGGTGCATGTAGGGTCTTTCAAAAAAAGATGCTCCAGATCACAAAGGACCTGTCTACCTAAAATCTTATCTTTATGATAAAACACATAAAGAAACAGTTCAAGTTTAGTGCACAAAAACTGTCACATAATAATATTGTGACATGTTGCACAAAGCCGAGCCCCACCCCCCACCAGCAGTGACGCGGCGGGTAAGTCAGCGCTCTCCTCCCCCCTCCTCCCCACGGTAACGTAGTGCTCCCGGCCAGCCCTCCGCGGTGACGTAACGCGCACCGCTACGTACCCGTAATCAACGTCCTACTGTGACGTGGCACTCATTACGCAACCGGCAAGCACTGCAGCTATATAAGTAAGCTGCACAGCTGGTACCAGTCAGTTCTAATGTGGCTACCAGCGAGTTCTACTGTAGCAGTCGGCGACTTCAGTTGTACTGTACAGCCGCCGAGTTATAACGTGGCCATCGCCGAAGATAGTTCCGAGCAAGCTTACGAGAGCGTGTTATCAGCAGTTCTCCAGTCAGCGGACTATAGTTGGAGTATAGCAGCCGTCGCGGTAAGAAGATCCGGACGTGTGTG
>NW_019737394.1:1631400-1737627 GCF_002891405.2 Cryptotermes secundus
GCGCATAGGGTTATAAATCGTGAAACCCCGCAACAGTGTCGACAGATTAATGCGATTAGGGTTATAAAGTGTGAAACCCCGCAACTGTGTGACAATTAATTGTAGCCGTTTCTTGTAGATTGTTGAATAAACCAATTAACGATCTCTACGGCGTCGTCAGTAACGCAAACGCGTTACACAACAAAATGGAACAACTATTCGAAATGCTGAAAGAGGCAGAAGCCAACAGAAAAGCCGACATGGAAAAGTTGGAGGCCAATAGGAGGAAAGACAAAGAGGATCTCCTGGCGAAATTAGAATGGAGTCAAGGAAAAACAAATAGCATGCTGGCAACATTATACGCCGATAGAAAAACTGATAAAGACGAGTTAATGGCCAAATTAGACGCTAACCAAGAAAAGGCGGCTGCAGACAAGGAAGAAATGAAGGCAGAAATGCGATCTATGCGGTCAGAGTTGAATGAGACAATCCAACATAGAATTGAAAACATTTTTGCGATCTTCGAACACGACAAACAGACTCTCCGGTCAGAAATAACTGAGCAGATTGAAGTGTCCCTCTGCGAGCGGACAGATAAACTCCAGGAAGAGATAACGAGAACCTGCGCAGCAATTGACGAAACCAAACGCGAGTTCACGGCCCGGTTGGACATAGTGCAAATGAAAGCCGAGCGGGGAAATACGTCAACGATCGTCGCGAGCACAGCTCAGCCACCGACATTCAACGGGAATTCAACGTGGAGCGTGTTCCGGCGACAATTCGAGACCGTGGCAGAGCACAACCAATGGACGGATAAGGAAAAATCGACGTACTTAATTACGGCCCTGAAGGGTCGGGCGGCGGAAATACTGCCCGGCATTCCGGCAAATACAACTTACGAGGAAACTCTTCAGGCTCTAGAGGACCGTTTCGGGGACCAACACTTTGCAGCTGCCTACCGCTGCCAATTAAGAACAAGGACCCAGAAACCTGGAGAATCCCTGCAAGACTTTGCCACGGCCATTGAACTGCTTTCCCGTCGTGCCTACCCCAATCTACCTGAAGACCACATAGGAAGAGAGGCAGGAATAGCCTTCGTATACGGAATACGAGATGCCGATATAAGGTTCCAGCTGCTGCTAGGAGGTGAGAAGAAGGTAAACGAAGCCCGCCCCGCCACCAGTTGTCGCGTATCGGGCGTATGTCGCGACAAATAAATTCTCGATGTATTCGATGTAGCGAATTTTATTTCACATTCGCACTTACAATCACCCAAATTACAGATTTACGATTATTGCTATCTGCAGTATCACAATTAGCACACTCCAAATGCCACAATACAACTGACTGGCTGACTTTCCGTCTCGACTCGGCGGCTGTTACTTTATAACTCGGCGGATGTCACAGTACAACTGTGTTAGGCGGCTGCTACAGTAGAACTCGCTGGTAGCCACGTTAGAACTGAACTCGTACCGGCACTGCAGCTCACTTATATAGCCGCAGGATTGCCTGTTACGTTCCACGTCACAGTAGGAAGCAGTTCCGCGTCACCGCGTGACGTCACGCGTGATGTCACCGCGGAGGGGAGTGGCGGGGCGGGCTTCGTTACCATGCGGAGGAGGGGAAGGGGAGCGCTGACTCACCCGCCGCGTCACTGCTGGTGGGGGGGTTCTCTTTTGCGCAACATGTCACAATATTAACATATGTACATTATTACTTACATTAATTTAGAAGTAACTGTATTTAATTAGGAGTTATTATAGGTACAATTTTTATTCTCATATTAAATATAAACATGTAAAATATTGTCATGTGTAGGGGGGTACACATGACAAAATGAGGGGTTCTAGTTTGGATGATTTATTAACAGCTGGTTACACACTCTCTCTTAATTACAATCAAATTAAAGCGCTATCACTGATTTACATACACCACATAATCCACTGTTACACGCACACTAGTTCTCTATTGATAATGGATCTCAACACGGAAACTAGCACTTCAAATCAGTCCAAGTATTATCCATAATTAAAGTCTTTCAATCACATGCCAAGTCTTCAAACGACGAACTTCCCGTGGCTGTCACTTAAACACTTAAACACTCTCAAATATTCCCTATTACTACTTGGTTATTCCTGGAATCTTGTTATAAAGCCTTCACACCAACCACACAAAAAATAGTCTCTGTATTATTGAAATGTGTTTACCAAGTGAAAAAAGTAGTCTTCTGGGATTTGGCACCGTGTATATGTGGTGTTAACCGACGTTTCGGAGGAACGTATCGCCTCCATCTTCAGGGTAGAAGAAAAAGTATAAGAAATCTGCAAGCGACAAGACCGTGAGAACGGTAAAAGCAGACTGCAGACGTCGGTTAACACCACATATACACAGTGCCAAATCCCAGAAGACTGCTTTCTTCATAGTCACCGCCGTGAAAGCCTCAAATGTTTACCAAGTGATTGCACAGCGATGATCATGGCGCTGACCGCATTCCCATTGTTGCCTTGTGTGCATCTGGTTGTGAGGTGTTTCGCGGTCAGTTACCTAGTAACACCATGTCCATCCACGATACATTACTCCCTCCTTAAGGCTGTTCATCCCAAATAGCCTATTGGTGCTTCAGCGTACCCTTTCCTCCGAAGGTTCTCTTTGCAACATCATCTTTTTTCTGTGGTTTGGTCCTCTTTCAAGGTGACTATTCTCCAGCTGCTACATCGGCTCCCTCCTTAAGGCCAGCTTGTCTCAAGCAGTTCCCTTATAAGGTTTCCAGTCAGTCCAGATTCTCAACATAATCCAAAGTTATCTTCTCTCTCTCTAGTGGGAGCCATAACTCCTAGAGTAGCCGGGGCTCCCACATATCCGGCTCTTCTTACACTAATGCTGCTTCTTTTTCCGCTTTGGAGGGGGGCGACCCTCCCAAAATGTCCAGTTCTTGATTGCCTGCAACATGCTGGAAATATCAATTGCTCATTTCCCAATCTCCAGCCCTAGGGTCTTCTTGAATTTCCTCTTACGTTGTAAATGCAGTCTTAGTCTTCGGTCCCTTATGCCATTGTTGCATTCCAGGCCTTTCCTGGAATGTCCCTTTCTGGGTTTCTTCTTAAGTATTGTCCCCGACTGAATATTTCCTGACGAGGTTTCCCTTGCGTGGTACCACTCCTGCATGGTGCATCATCTTTCTGCTGGTGGCCAATTCCTGCCATTGTCCACAATTACCCTGAGTCAAAATTTTCCTGCAGACTTTTATCTTGCGCCATGCAACTGCTTCATGGTGTGATTCCGTCCTGCAGGCAGCAGTCAACTTCCTCTGGGATCCACAATCTCCTCGGGTCAGTTCCTTTGGTTCTAAATGTCACCCTGAAGCTTGCTTCCGGCCACTATGCTGCTGCTTCCGTCCTTTGACCGATTTCTCTATGGCATCTTCCTTGGGAAATTCTTGATGCTCCACTATGGACGTCATCATTCTTGGATCAGGCTGAATCTTCTCTGTATCTGCCTATGTCGGTTCGTAGCAGATGGTCATCTCTTGGCAGGCCTTCATGTCTGCTGAGGTTGGCTCCTGGCATTCCAGATGTGTCTCTGTTGTCAAATTGTCCCATATTTATGGTGTAACCACTGCTGAAGAATCCAAGATCTTCCAAGTCGCCAACTTCTGACACCAAATATGTCACTTGTAGGGGGGTACACGTGATGAAATGATGGGTTCTAGTCCAGATGATTGGATTTTTGTACAGCTGTTTACACACTCAATCTTAATTACACTCAAATTACACTGAGCGCTACTGCTGATTTACATGCACTCATAATCCACTGTTACATGCAACTAGTAATCTCTTGGTAATGGATCTCAACGGAGAGACTAGTGCTTCAAATCAGTCCAAGTATTACAGATAATTAAAGTCTTCCAATCACACACCAAGTCTTCACATGACGAACTTCCCGTGGCTGTCACTTAAACACTCTCAAATACTCCCCAATACACTCGGTCGTAGACTTATGACCGACTTCTGTTCTCACTCACAGGTCGTAAGTCGATCTGGTTGTAGGTCACCCATATATTTATTAACAATATTTTTTAACCTTTCTAATCTTTTTATCATCTTTATAATTCATTTTTAAAAATTTTTACATTTTAATCATCTTTTATTTTTCACTTTAAATACAGTAATGTTGCCTGTGTGTGTGTGGGAAGCCTGTGTTGCTGGATGCACCCCTGGTTATCGCACACGCAGCTGCCTGGTAGTGTCCTCAGGCCTCCCAGCATTGATGTGCCTTAGTAGCACATCCTGATTTATTATTAATTTATTTATCTTTTTTTTTTTTGTGGTCATAAGTGTGGCCGGTTGTAAAGACGCGTAGGTCGTAAGTCGACAACCAAGTGTACTACTTAGTTATTCCTGGAATCTCATTATAAAGCCTTCACACTGGCCACACAGAAAATAATTTCTCTATTGTTGGAATGTGTTTACCGAGTGATCACATAGCAATGGTCATGGCGCCGACCATACAGAAAATGCCGCACTCCCATAGTTGCCTTGCATGTATTCAGTCACGAGGTGTTTCGCGGTCAGTTACCTAGCAGCACTGTGTCCATCAATATTACAATATTTTTTCCCATACAGCCTAAAATTATGGTTTTAAGATTTGTGATATTAGTGGTATAAAAGAGGATATACAGTAAAATGATGAGTGAGTACAACTTTAGCAATACTATTCATTCATTCTGTGATGTCCAAGACATAATTAAGTAAGTTCACTTCTGAAGACAGGAGAAAAGACAATGTGTAACTATCAAAATAACAGTACTGAGTGAAGTGAGACTCACTTATCCATGCCACTGAAACCAGTTACAGAGCACAGCTGTTGGATATATATACCCCCCAAAAAAATTTCCCTTACTGGAAGCCAATCCCAAAATAGATCTGCTCTGTAGGGAGCCTGTTGAGTTTTGACGCAGTAGTTCAGAAACAGGATGCACCTGTGTCTACGTGTTACTGAAACAAAGTTCTAACTACACACGGAGACAATTTTTTAACAAATCAAGGAAATCAAAAATGGAAAGTAAAGTCTAAGTTTCACTGTACATGGTCTTTCATCCATTTGATTTGCCATTTGGTGGTTTCTGTTTGTAACTGTATTTTGTACTCATTGTTATTTCTGATAATACACTTGGTTGCTTTCTAAAATTTTTCCACTTTGGTTATGTGTGTTACATTATTTATTACCTAGCCATTCATCTGGGTCCAAACCACATAAACAGACCTCATCAGAAAATATTTTTCATGTGCTACAGGCTTCCTCAAATCTCACTAAACACAGTAAAATTTCAAACAACCTCAATCAATTTGACTTACTTTATAAGAGGATAGGGTTTGGAAGTTGGAGCACAGGCATTTATTTTGGACAGGGTCTTTCGAACATCCCAACTCCTGTGTACGTCTCATCTGTGCCATCTGGAACTCCAGTTTGAGTCTCAGATTCTGAAATATAAATTATTTTATTAGGCCACCACATGTGGATACCAAATTTGTAACAGTAAACAAAAATTGTCAGGTAGATTTTCATAGATTTTCACTGACATTCTCAGAGCTGTGACAATGATTTTCTGAGTAGTAACATCATGTAGTTTGGCAGGAGCACATTGGTATTCTTAACCTTCCAGTGCCGGGCAACGTACATAGCACGTCGGCATTTAAATGCCACATCTTGCCGGGAGACGCTGTCATGCGTCTTATGCTGCTTTTCATGTAAAGTAATACTTTTGCTATAAATTGAAAGAGGAAATTTCTGTCTATCATTTCGTACATTCGTTATCCCACTTTGAACTTCCCGGGGTATTTTTTTTTTACATTAGAAGTCTCTGAAGAAGTTCCGTAGCTTGCCGTCTAGGTTGCAGTATTGCAATACAAATCTGTCTCCATCTCTTGGAGAGTTAGGAACTAAATATGCTAGGTTTATAGTCTGTGACCTCCTTGCATGTTGGTTGAAGGAAAGTCTGTGATCTCTCTGCGTGTTGGTCGATAAAAAAATCGATTTCCATTCACCAGTGACGAGTGCTGCTTCTTGAACGGAATGAGAAACCACGTGTAGAAAACCTAACAAGAAAGATACGTGACACTGACCTCTGTTATGACAGCAGTTAGATATGATAAACAAATGCCTTGTTTGCATTCCTTGAGGTTCTGTTTGTTCCACATAGCTAATGCAGCTTGCATGTAGCAGCCATAGCTGGGACAAGCAAGAGACGTTCAGCTGTGTTGAGCGACGAGGACTTACAGTGTTTGCTTGAAAGTGATTCCGAACAAAGTCTGTCAGATTCGGATTTTGACACTGAAAGCAAGTTAGATGATCGTGCCTTGATTGAAGCTGTTGGAAATGAGGGCAGCATTGAGTGTTTCCGCGACTACCACACATAGCTGAATTTTTAAGGTAATTAATAATTTTTATACGCTTACTGGCCCAAAAATAATTTTAATAATTTAGTGTGGGTCAATACTTTAATTCTATATACTTCTCTTGACGTTGTGTGAAAATCTGAAAAACAGAACTCCAGTTTTTCCCCGTTTATTAAGCTTTAAGTTAAGTGCTGCATTCTCCGATTAAATTATTTAAATAGCCCCGGCACTGGAGTGCAAAAACGATTTAAATGCCCCCGGGACTGAAGGGTTAAGGAACATATTTCCTCCTTCAGGGTCAAAGAGTAGGCCAAAAAGGAGCTATCAATAAGAGAACAGTAAAGCAGAGTAACTCTACTTGCCGCCTACCCTTCCAACATACTCGGGACTTCCAGTGATGGTGGATGAACTGGTAAAGATAGGGAAAGAATCAGCCATGACATCAAGCATCCCAGATAAAATCTGAACTCAGCAACTCCTGCATATAAGTCTAGAGCATTATGATTATCACAATACATTCTACTGTTATGTCAACATGTAAAGAAAGCCTAAAAGCAGATTATTAAGAAATAAATCACAACTGTGTGAAGTGAACTGATCTAGCTAGTGAACAAAAACCTTACACTTCAAGTCAGTTAGGTTTCCAGTGATACAGGCATGTATCATCTTAATGCAACTTCCTAAAATCCTATGCTTGGTATTTGGTATAGATGTAAGTACGTAACATTCTTCTTATGAATGTAACATGTACTAAACAACATTACAATGTATGCTAAGAATATGAAGTATGGTGATACAAATTTGCCTGAGAAGGCTAGCAGAGGCCTTCACTGTCCTGCCCACAAGTTTCAGGATCTGCTAATACTAAAGACAGGGATATGTTCAATGTGTGTAAGCAAACCTGACCTCAATTAAGGCAGCATCATTGAGCTTTGCATCCCTTGTACGTACTCTTTCGTCATTCATCATGTCCTCCAAGTTCTTTATGGTGCTTTCCTTCTTTCTGAGATCATCCTGAAGTTGACGTGTTCCAGCTCTTTCTTCCTCCAAGTCAATACTGATAAAAAAATATTGTAATTTATTAACACTGCATTAAGAATCAGCTTATTCTAAGTAACACAGCCAGACCTCCAGTATGTTCTCAAATTCTACTCAACCTCGGTCTTATAATAAACTTCACACAGATATCTTTCTAAGTGATATTTGTAAACTCTATACTGTC
Source organism: Cryptotermes secundus (assembly GCF_002891405.2). Taxonomy (NCBI): domain Eukaryota; kingdom Metazoa; phylum Arthropoda; class Insecta; order Blattodea; family Kalotermitidae; genus Cryptotermes; species Cryptotermes secundus. The sequence goes on from NW_019737394.1 coordinate 1,638,997, forward strand.
TTAACTGAAATTCTGCAAGAATACTATATTCTTTCATATCTTTTCTACACCTTACAGTTTATAAATTATTACTGCATTACAGCTTTACAGAAGAAAATTCCTGTGTAAGTGTGTTTGAATTTCCTGTCAGCATAATGCTGGAAGTGCATTCAGAATAGAATCTAGACACCAATAAAGATATGTATATAAGTCAATAAGTAAGTTACAAATGGATATAGAACATAAACAAATAAGAGTACTGATTTGAAAAATTCTTTTATTTCTCAACATAATCTCCCTGTACATTGAGACACTTGTCCCATCATTTCACAAGCCCCTAAAACCAGCAGCATAAAATTCTTTGGGCTGCTGTCGCATCCAGGCAGTGACCGGGATCACGAAGGCAAACTGCTCACTGCATTCCAGCCTCAAGAACAAACCGTAAATTCCGACTCCTACTGTAACATCCTCAGGAAACTTCGTAAGGCCATTCAACGGAAGCGACCAGGACTCCTCACCAAAGGCGTGTTGCTCTTGCATGACAACACGCGTCCCCATACTGCCAACAAGACAAATGAGATGCTGCGAAATTTCAAGTGGGAAGTCCTCAAGCATCCTCCATATAGCCCCGACCTTGCTCCAAGCAACTTCCATTTTTGCGGCCCTCTTAAACATCATCTTTCAGCTGAACATTTTCCCAATAATGAAGTAGCAGAAAGGGAAGTCGCCACCTGGTTCCGACAGCAGCCAAAAGAATTTTATGCTGCTGGTTTTCAGGGGCTTGTGAAACGATGGGACAAGTGCCTCAGTGTACAGGGAGATTATGCTGAGAAACAAAAGCATTTTTCAAATGAGTACTCTTATTTGTTTATTAACTTACTTATTGACTTACGCTCATATAGCAGACTGTGTAATTAACTGACAATTATGAACCCTTGTTCCTACAGTAGATGGAGTATATTAAGAGTACCATCTTCTGCAATGTGACACCATAGTCTGGCAGAAGTTCACTGATGTTGCAGAGGAATGCACTGTCTACAAAAGTAATAACAAGAAGCAGGCAATAAACCAAGTGCTCTGCTCATGGCTATTTCTTGCTTGGCTCATTCTTTGATCCTAAACATATATTATACATAAAATCATAATTTTATGCTCATCTAAATATACTGTGGCATGCTGCCAGAAAGCCGAAACGGTTGAGGAAATCAGGGTTGATTTCTTAGGCAATGACCAACGTTCCGGTAACAGCTGCTAGGAATCGGAAGGCATCCATGGCTACACAATAGCTAGCAATCTAACAGCGGAGTTTCCACCATTACACACAAATTGTTTGAAGCAGTTTTTGCATAACAGCAGGCGAGGTTAACCCTTCAACATGGTATTCCCTAGAGTCCAAGTGAAAGTTATAAGACTCCAACTGTGACATGAGACTAGTTCAGTTTATATTTGACCTTAGAAGAGTAGAGTTGGTATTCAGCAAGAGAACAGAAGAGTTCTCATCCAAGCAGAGCAGAAGACATTTCACCGAGAATAGCAGTGCGAGAGTGTCATATCATTGAAGAGGAAACGTCCGAAGACGTTATAAGATATGAATAATTGTAAGTGTGAGTGTAAACGTGACTGTCCAATAAATATTCGTTCAAATCCGAAATCCACAAAACTTCTTGCTGCGTTACCTAGCCAACACGCATCAATATCACTATATTTCTGGATTTAGGATACTGTACTAGTAAAAATCCCTTTCTACTGTATATGTACTTAAAGATCTATATCTCATATAGTCTCAAAATCTTATATGGAATAGGTATATATTTTTAATGCAATCAGAGAGTCTACATAATTTCTGTTAATGGTCCAACATTCCATATTCATACAAGGACAGAAATGTCTGGAAATAAGGCCACCCTCATCAAAATGAATCTGAAGTAAGGGTTGTTTCAATGGTCTTTGCGAACAGCTGAAAATGTTGGACTTGGAGAATCAGGAATTGAAGTTGTTCTCCTTCAGCATCTCAGGGCTAGAGCTAAATGTAGAGATGGAAACACTAATAACATAACAGTAAGAAGAGAGAGGCCTCACATCCCATTCCAATTCCTACAAAAATTTCTCAACGTGGAAATAAATCAAATAGCACAAAACCCTGAAGTGGCTTTTCAGAAAGCTGTTGTAGCTGACGCTCACACTCTTATATTTTCTTGATGACACCAAATGGTCTGCTTACATTCTGGAGGACTCAGCAGTTTCTGTCCCTAGGGTGAAGTGATCAACAAATGACTTAGTCCAAATTCAAATTCATCAACTAGAAACATAAGTGTTCCTACAGGCCCATTGTTAAGTACCATAAATAAACATATAGCAGCTGGATCTGCTGTTAGTCACTACACCCTGAAAAAAGAAACAGATATTTTCACCAAAATGTCAGCAAACTACCCCACCTAACCCTCACGATTGAGTATTACAGGTATGAGGACTGCCTTAAGTCACCTGAAGATGTCCTGGTCCACCCAGCATGGTGTGGACTACTATAAACCAAAACACAAGTCTAAGTGCTTCAAAATGTATTCTGTGCAAAAGTTAAACATACGCATATTGACGAAGCTGTTTCTCTTGGTAAGAAGAGAGCTCCAGCAGACGATCTCGCTGCTCTTCAAGTTCCACAGTAGATTGTTCCTGCAGCTGAAGACGTTCCTGTAACTCTCTCCTCCACTGCTGTTCTTGATTCACGTGCTCTTGCATCTTATGAATGTGTTTTTTCTCTTGACATAAACTTTCTTCCAAGTCATAAACTGCAACAATTTATGACATTCTGAAATATGCTATAAAATCCTCATATGAAAGTATTTCAACAAACAAGGAACTAATTCAAAAACAAAATCTACATGGTTGTAAAAGAACAAGAAATGAAGACAAGGGACAGCATTTACACTTGCTTAGCATATACAAATAACTGTCTACAAACATAACTATGAGGCTCTTCCACAAAGTAAGTTTCCCTGGGGCCGTTTACAGAAACAAAACACAATTTCATGGAAATATTTATTGCAACAGATACAGCAAGTGTTCAGCTATTTTTCAAATAATTGCCACCGGAATTGAGACATCTGTCATACCGTGGGACCAACTTTTGAATACCTGTGTCATAGAAGTCTGCCGCCTGGGATTGGAACCACTGTGTGACAACCATCTCTGCCTCTCTGTCATTCTCAAAACGCTGACGCTCACCGGACAGGAATTTCTTGAGGTGTAGGAAAAGATGGAAATCACTGGGAGTGAGGTCCGGGCTGTATGGTGGATGATTAAACGCCTCCCAGCTGAACTCCTACAGGAGACTTGCTGTCCATCGAGCCGTGTGCGGCCTAGCGTATCGTGCAGGGAAGACAATACCGGCACTAAGCATCCCACGACGCTTGTTCTGAATGGCCCGTCGCAATTTCTGCAGTGTTTCACACTAACACTCAGCATTCACCATCTCACCTCTGGTCAGAAAGTCAACGTCTGTCTGTATTCTGTCCCACAATACCGTGCACATCATTTTCTGTGCCAACGTCTGCTTGAATTTCGTCTTACAGGGAGATCCACTGTGACGCCAATGCATTGACTGCTGCTTGGTTTCTGGGGTAATGTGTGCAATCCACGTTTCATCACCTGTGATGATCCAGTCCAAAAACTCGTCGCCGTCATCATGGTACTGCTGCAGAAATGTCAATGCTGTTTCCATGCGCTTTGTTTTGTGTTCTGGTGTCAGGTGCTTTGGCACCCACCTGGCGCACAGTTTCCTGAACAACAGATGCTCCGTGACAATTTTGTGCAACAAGGAGCGGGAAATCTGCAGGACATGACTGCTGAGTTCCACAATTGTGACACGACGATTCTCCATAATGCATTCCCGCACAAGCTCCACCAGGTTGTCTGTAATGATGGATGGCCGCCCACTGCGCTTCTCATCATGCACACTTTGTCGACCTGCTGAAAATCGTCTGCATCAGCGATGCACCATCTGCTTGCTCATGACGTTAGGCCCATAGACCCGGCACAGCTGATGATGAATTTCGATCGGCGCTATGCTCTGTGCATCGAAAAACTTTATCACTGACCGCACTTCACAGTTGGCGGAAGTTGGAATAAGAGCCTCCATCTTCAACAGCTGCAACGATGCTACTGTGGGAACAGGGGAAATCCCGCTTGTGCATGTGCCATGCTACGTCATTGCTCTATCATGTACGCGCAGTCGCTTTGCGCAATATAAGGTTTGCTAGCTGTGGGATGAGTGGGAAACTTACTTTGTGGAATTCACAATTAAAAATCATGCATAATGACATTAAATTATTTTGAAGATTTCCACGTTCTGGGGATATAACGCCATGTGGTCTGTTGATAATCAATATTATTTTTTGAATGAATATGCTGCCTCCATCTTGAGGGTCAATGAATCAATCAATCAAAAAAAAAAAAAAGAGAGAGAGAGAGAGAGAGGACAGTCACAGAGCATAATATAAGTGGAGCTCTGTTAGCTACGTGTTGCCTGGTGGTTTCTTGCTTGGCTTGTTCTTTGACCACGAAGATGATGGAGGCAACATGCTCCTCCAAAATGTTGGCTGATTTTGGAAGGACTGCATGGAGTTATATGCCAGAAGATATACCCTTCATAACCATTGCTCTGGGAACCTTAAGTCCTACAGAAAATTATTTTAGATATCAAACATCTTTATTGTCTGGGTGGTATGTAATGAAAAGAAAAGAAACTGGAATTTCTCCTCTTGTGAGGTGTCTGTACCAAGTGAGCACAAATGTTCAACACAAATTATTTAATCAATAAAAGGAAATTAAGAATCAGAAAAATGGAATGCTTGAGGTAAAACAGCAATTATTCTATAAAGTATAGATTACAATTTAATTTTTTCACATAATGGTTTGCAGACAACAGACTGGGACACAAATATCTATATAAAATGGATACATGGCATTTCAGAGGCTGCTTCTACCTCACTCTTCAGACTGAGAGAAAAGTGCATTTTTCTGTGCATTTCACTATATGCAGCTAGTCCTCATCACTAGTGTCTGAAGCACATAAAAGTATTGTTATGTATTTGAGGGTGACTACAGATAGGGTTTAAATTGAATATATTTATTGAACAGTTACTAGTCAAAACTATAAACATCTATACCACTATCACTGATTTCCAGTCTTCACATATCACTACAAGCTAAGTCTTCTCAGTTTGCTTCCACTAGTTGTTTCCTGGTAATGAATCTTAACAATCACAATTCTCTAGCCCTGGGGCAGACCCAACAGAAAACACTACCTCCAACAGTCCTCCTATTGTTGTTATGGGCAGTTGCCTAGCAATAGCTTGGGTGTCACTGATGTGTTTACTGGCAGTTACCAAGCAATGTATGTTTCTTCTCATGATCATTGCATAGCAATGGTACTACATTATACAGTATGCTGCATTCTGGCACAGGGACATCCATCATAAACAAGACTGGAACAGTGCATCCTGTACTAGGGTATACAGAGATTTCACAAGTTCTTCACAAAATACTTCTTTATGAAAAGTATGCCATTGATCTTTATGGAAACTGATATGGCTCAACAACTTTTTGTCAGGACCTCCAATATTGAATTCAATCAACATGCATCTCACAATTCTTGAGCTTAATGCACAGTTGGCTGTACAAATGGACTGAGAACCTCAAACAGTCTCCCCTGTATGCAATCTGTTTATGCATGTCAGATGATTATTACATTAACAAGGAATGTAATCCAAAAATTATGTACAGTTACCCAAGGGCACTCAAACCACAAAGCCTGATAATTAAGAAGAGATCTGGTATTTTATGGCTTCTTTAGAGTAGTACATAACTACTACTACACATAATAGAAACATATGCAGTCTAACTTCTACTACTAACTTCTCTTCTGAGCCTCCTGCTGCTTGCAAGCAACCTCACTCTCAAGAGCACTAATCTTGGCAACCATGAGCGGTTTATCTTCATCAGCTCTACTCGCAGGCATTATCTCAGGTTCCATCTGTGTTGCCGAATCCTGCATTATCCTTCCATATGCTGCCCTGCATATTTCCTGATAAATGATCGAAAACTCGCTGACTTTTAGGGCCTGCAAAGAACCACCACCAAAATAAATATGATTTCATTAAAATGGACGATTCTGAGTACATGTATGTACAGGGCAACAATCTGGTTTACAGACAAGGTGATATCATTCTCCAAAGGGCTTAAATAGTGTGATAATTTCATACAATTCTAACAGAATACCAGATATATTTTCCACATGGGTATGCAATGAATTCTGGCAAATAATATAAAGAAATTATAATTTCATTAAAACAAAGAACAAAACATTTATGTCAAAGTCAAAGTCACATTGTGACTGTCGGTCAGTCAGTCAGTAAGTCTTGGTGTCAAGACCCATCTGGGGCTCATGACCAGATATTTATTACTGTTTGACATTTACGGTATTGTTTTTGAGGGGCGCCCTCTCTGACAAGAGAACGGGTCTGTCTTCTATATATGCTGCTGGTCCTTGCCAGCGCAGTCTTTCTCAGGTCTGAGTCCCTTGAGACTCGCGACCATATTTTACTGTCGCAGATTTGATACTTCCCTTTTCGTCGCCTCCTACGACTCGCAGGGTCACGGTGGAGGTATTCGACCCCGCCTCCACACGGGTGGAACATTTATGTATTTACTGTAAAAATATTTATCAGTTTTTAGTGAATCAAGTGCTAGCCAATCACAGGCTAGGAACAAGCCAATGCTGGGCAACGGCTGGGTAAACAGCCGTTGCTAGGTAAAGCTAGTTGCAGTGGATTGAACACTAGTCAATCACAGGCTAGGAACCTGCCAATGCTAAGCAACGGCTGGATAAACAGCCGTTGCTAGGTGAAACCTAGTTGTAGTAAATCGAGCGCTTGTCAATCACGGGCTAGGAACCAGGCGTTGCTAGGCAAAGCCTATAACAATAGGGATAGCGACGTGTTTTCTATAGGTCCGACTCAAGGTTACAGGGTTTGTTCAAAAAGTAATGTCAGTGATTTTATTGTGAAGTGACTATATGTCACAGTGCACTCAGACTGGTTGGGATCGGTGGAGGGGGAAGTCAGCTTATGAACGCGCGGTCGCTTAGTCGTCTCCGAACTTCCTGAGAGTGACCATTCACGAGATTGTGACAAACAATTTGTGGATGCGAAAAGTGTGCGCAAAGCTGGTGCCCAAAGTGTTAACGGACGACGAAAAATCGCGCAGAGTTGAAACGTGCCAAGAACTTTTTAGACAATGTCATCACAGGTGATGAGACTTGGGTGTTTGAGTACGACCCAGAAACAAAAAGGCAAAGTGCCGAGTGGCACACCTCGGCATCCCCTCGCCCCAAGAAGGCCAGAATGAGCAAGTCAAAGGTTAAGGTCATGCTCATTGTGTTCTTTAACATCCGGGGGCTTGTCCACCATGAGTTTGTACCACATGGTACAAGCATCAACGCCAAATTTTACGTAGAAGTGCTAAAGAGACTCAAACGAAGGGTTTATCGCATCTGGACCGACATCGCGGATGATTGGAAACTTCACCATGACAATGAGCCAGCCCACACCGCCTTCCTCGTGACCCGCTTCCTGACCGATTCAAAGGTGCCAACGGTTCCCCAGCCGCCCTACAGTCCTGACATAGCTCCCCCAGACTTCTTTTTGTTTCTGCACTTGAAAACTCCCATGAAAGGATATCATTTTGGGGCAGCCGACGAAGTCAAAGAGGCTTGCACCAAGGCTCTAAAGGACATTCTGGAGGAGGACTACCATGACGCCTTCGATGCCTGGAAATCTCACTGGAAACGATGTATCGACACAGAAGGAGCCTATTTTGAAGTCTCTTAATGTGTTGTACCGATCTAATCAATAAATGTTTTTTAATCGACTCAATGACATTACTTTACATTACATTACAAACTCTGTATATAAGAAAGTATGGGGAGGCGGGGTTGAATACCTCCACCATGACCCTGCGAGTCAAAGAAGGCGATGAAAAGGGAAGGGGGGCTACAAGATTCAGTCCTTTCCCTTACTCTTTTCAATTTGTACATATATGATGCCCCCCAAAAGCATGGTGTTCACATGGCCCTTTTTGCGGACGACACTGATTAGCGGTACACTGCCAGTTGTAAAGTAACTCTGACTCTGACTCTGGGGGGTCACTTTGACTATTTGAGGGAAACCCGTGAAGAGTCAGGGTCGAATACCTCCACCGTGACCCTGCGGGTCATAGGAGGCAAGGAAAAGGGATGCCTCAAAGCTGAGACAGTAAAATATGTGCGAGAGTACAAAGGAACTCGGACCTGAGAAAGACTGCGCTGGTAAGGGCCAGCAGTATATACAAAACACAGATGCCCTCTCGTTAGAGAGGGCACCCCATAAAAATAAAACCTTCAATGACCTCATCGGGATTCCATCCCGCGACTTTCTGGCTTGTAGCATAGTGCCTCAACCAACTACGCCACTGCATGCCCCCCAATTCTTTAGGTTTGTCGTATATTCATCGTAACTACAATAAATAAATATTTATATATCAGTTTAATAAGTGATTGTCTACACATACAACTACATTCAACATGTAGACTTAATGATGTAAATAATCAATGTTCAATGACTGACTGACTAATTAATCAACCAACCAATAAATTAACTCATCAACATCTGCAAGAGCTAACAGTCACTCAGTTACTGAAGAAATTTTCGATTTTTTATGCAATTCAAAGCTTCATCGCCATTATTTATACCAGCTCACCACTCTTCCCTATAAAACTCTATTTAATAAGATCCTTCCCTCAGAACAGCCAGGGTTTCTCATTGGAGGACAGACCATGCAGCAGCAAAGAATTCGGTAAACATAACATCACATCACAGCATATGTGTATTAACTCTTTTGTGATGTACGGCATTTAAAAGCAACCTTACATCTTAAAACCTTACACCCAAAAACTGCAAGTTTAACTAAAACTGTTGTAAAATAAAGAAGTCTGAAATTTAAAGTGAAAAATTAACCGTTTATTCAGAAAATAATGTAGATTGAGACTATCTACACAGCACTGTGGCACAAAAGCAATTATTTATAAACATGGTGTAAAATCCAAGATGGGCAGATTTTAAAGCCAAAAAATTAACACTGTGTTCTGCATAGAATGTAACTTTGGTTTTCAATATTGTATTTTTATTTAGTCTTGCAAGTGTCTGAAAGACAAGCGACTTTAAATAAAATTGTAGGAAGATACACTTAGACAGAACACGTCATTCACTATGTAAGATTTTTGGCTTTCACGGCGGTGACTATGAAGAAAGCAGTCTTCTGGGATTTGGCACCGTGTATATGAGGTGTCAACTGACATTTCGGAGGAACGTATCGCCTCCAGTGACAGTCTGCTTTTACCAGTTCTCACGGTCTCTTTGCTTGCAGATTTCTTATATATTTTTTCTCCTACCCTGAAGATGGAGGCGATACGTTCCTCCGAAACGTCGGTTAACACCACATATACACGGTGCCAAATCCCAGAAGACTGCTTTCTTCTAGGTCATTCACTAGTTTAAGCATGGCAGGTAATGATAACCACCAGTGACAACATCATTAACATAAATGAGCACACATATTAATAAGAAAATGTTTATGGTGAGTTTAACTAACAAACCAGATACTTACACTAATTCCTTCTCGAAGTGCTTTACTGAGGACCTGTGACAAAACTGTTGAAGACACAGCACATGTGCAAGCAACATCTTCTGACAACCCAGGTTCTTCTGTATCCAGCTTTTTCATTATGCTGACGTCCATCTGTTTCAAAACATCTAACTCCTTCTGAACTTGACCAGCAAGTTCATCTGGAGTACCTACCACAAAACAAAACACAATAATTTTGTTGCCATTGCTATTATATGAGTATTTACAATTTGTGCCAATTCTGATCATGCAAGACTATGATAACAAACAAGCACCAAATACTATAAGCATTTATATTTAACAAATATTACATACATCAAATATATTAATGCAACTTCTTACTTGTAACTTTAATAAAGTAAAATATCAGCTGTTTAAAGGACTTCCAGAAAGCTTATAATTCAGTTGGGATGGAAGAATTGTACAACATTCTCACTGAAATTGGTACATCCATGGAACAAGTTAGGCTATTGCATACAATTTGAATGAAAACTACAGTAAAGTAAGAACAGATGAAAATTTATGTTCAATCGTTGCATCCTGTTATGTGTTTCAGATATATATATAGATGAAAATTTCTCAATGTAGTTCCTATGCAGAATGTTCTGAAAGGAGTTGGTTTATTGTCATTGATTTAAAACTCTGCTTTTTTTTTTTTTGTTATTTTTAAGAGGGTGGGTTTCCCCATGCACCGCGACCAGTTTGATCTACTGTGCTTCCCTCTATGATATTTTACCAGTCTCTATATCCTACTGGTATTGGTGCTTACCATCAGTCCCGCCCAGCCAGCGAGACCAGCTCTACTAGCTGAGAGGTATCTATAATGCTTCCCCCATCTACCAGAGGTATTAGAGACTGCTGTTGGGTGGGAAACATCCGTAATTTTGGCTCAGTGACCTCCTTTGGAGATACGAGGTTCTTTTACGTGCCGTAAAGCTACGACACGGGACCCATGGCTTAAAGTCCCTCCCGGAGGACTTGTTCCCTGAATTTTTCCACCCTTAAAAATTCGACGACCTCCGCCGGGTATTTGAACCCGCGTACTACGAGTCATGAGGTGGGAACGTTACCTCTAGACTACGGAGGCCGCTTTAAAACTCTGCTTTATCGTACACCATTAATGCGAATCAAGAAACCCAGGCCAGACTGAAACCAGTCTACACTGATGATGGCAATTTACTTGGTTTGAAATAAATACCATTCAGAAAAATGTAGGGCTGTATAGGATGCTAGCAAGGAAGTTACTCTAGAAGCGTAGGTAGAGAAGAGTAGTCCATATTGATGCCTTGTTACCAGAATACGGGTGAAAACAATGACATACAAAGGTTATAAATCCTTTGGCAATACAGGAATGTTCAAATATTTATTTGGAAAATCACATTAACGAAATCAAAATTGCATTTCATGTGGAAATTAAGACCAAATTAGGTAAGGAGAATGTTTGCTACCACTCAGTTCAAAATATTTTGTTTTCCCATTGGCTATCTGAGAATGTAAATATGCAAAATTAAATAGTTGCTTCAGTTTTGTACAGATGTGAAATCTGGTCTCTCACACTAAGCGAAACCACAAACTTGCAAGAATTATCTTGGTTATAAATCCGATGCCAGGATATAAACAGTGAAGACTGTGAATCCTAGTGTGTATGTGTGTAACGATAAACTGTACACTATGTAGATCAGCAAGAGTGCTGTAACTGCCTGTAGTCCTGAGTACTGTGTATAAGGTGTCAATAAATCCAATCCAACACCCTGTCTATGTTCACCCCTACATGTGACAATATGCAAACAGAAATCAAAGGAAACTCAGAAAAGAGATGCTGTAAGACGTATTGTATCTCCTTACAGCATGCATGGGTAAATACATGTCCTGACTTCCACAATTTCTGCAGAGAGTTTAGACTCTACATCTCTGACTAACAACAGTATCCAGACAAAAGAAAGAGCAAGTAAAAGGAGGGTGGAGAAAATATATAAGAATTCATACCATGGTCTTCTGAATTATGACACCATGTAGTCTGAGTGGGGTTACCAATGTTCTGGAGTAACACATAGCCTCCATCTTCACTTCTACCTTCAGAATGATGGTACCCATCTGCCACACTAAACAGCATCATAACCCAGATCACAATATGAAACTTGAATGCTGTGAAATACTCAAATATTAAGTAAGATGACAGAGTGATTCATGATTTGTAGGGTGCAGGCAAGAGATAATGTATACAAACAATTTCAGAAAAATCTTAAGGGAAGCCTATAAACACATGAGAGGATAAATTAAAATAGATCCTGTAGAAATAAGAGTGTGAAGCTTTGAACATGACAGCATTAGTACAAGATGGAGTCCGATAGCATCATTGTGCAAACATGATTCTGTAAATGCAGGGAATTTGTTGATGAGCAAAGTTACTATCAACACTGCAGAAATTAACCATCTCTATGCCACTATTTTCACTCTTACATGTGATGAGACCAGAAGCCACTGATAATAGCTTGCCTATCTTTACTGAACCCATCCCACACACAGTGTAAATGTGGTAGAAACTACAGACGACTACAAGACTATTTGACATGCAGACTGTGTTGTTCAGTTTAATGAAAAGAACTTGACTGGTTAGCAACTGATTCATCCCTTTTTAAGCAAATGTAAAAATGGCTAGAAAAAGAAGGTACACAGGGAAGTGCAGAAAAAAAAACACTGAAAATGATGTATGCTACATACTTATCAACAGAGTACATTCAAATTCATTATCTTAAAAATAGGAACAAGGAAATGCAAATTAATGAACGCTTCCCATTTGAAATAAAAAAAAAAAATACTCATATGCCCAACATTTTTGGGGGGTGGGGGTGGCAGTGCCCCTTCCAGGGTAAAAAGGATAATGAACCAGAAAAGTTCTGAAAGGAAAGAAACAGTTATTATTATTATTATTATTATTATTATTATTNGTGATCCCCTTTGGGGATGAGGTTCTTTTACGTGCCGTAAAGTTACGACATGGGACACGCAGCTTAAAGTCCCTCCCGGAGGACTTGTTCCATGAATTTTTCCGCCCTTAAAAATTTGACGACCTCCGCCAGGTATTTGAACCCGCGTACCACGGGTCATGAGGTGGGAACGTTACCTCTAGACTACGGAGGCCACTGAGAAACAGTCATTACTTTCCCTTCAAATTTTTCTTGATCCAGTGCACATACTGGCCCAGGCAGGGCACTCTCTCCCCTACAATTCTTTCAATATATTGTATAAACCTATATATGTAGACAGAAACTCATCCAGCATACACACAGGGAATAATGCCCACAGTCACACTATGAAAAGAGCCAAAAGCTGAATTAACATCGACAGTTAATCATTGCAGAAACCTAAAATCAATTACATTCTTTCATATTTTTATATTTTTGTATTTTACTCCATACCTGGTAACCTGTTAAGATCATCCTTGAGGTTATGATTTTCGGCTGCAAGCTCCAGTATCTTTTGCTTCAGAATTTCAAGCTCCTTCTCAAGCTCTGCAGTCTCACTCCTGAGTCCACTGTTCTCACTTCTGTGCCTCAGGAGTTCACCCATCTGGGCCACAGAAGCCTGCCTGTTAACACCCATTCCCTGCAGCAAGTCATCCTTGACAGAAATATGAGACTGCAGAAAGTCAATCTCATTCTGCTTCTCTTCAAGTTTCTTCAGAGCTTGCTCTAGATCCACTCGTACCTGACCCTCTGAACACTTCACTGCATCTAGTTTCTTCTTACAGTCTTCTTTATCGGTTTCTACAGACTCAATTGCTTTTTTAAGGGCTTCATTTTCGGCTTTCAGAATAGGCATATCTACTAACTGTGTTTCACAGGCCAGCAGTCTCTGATTTCTTTTATCTAGTTCAACTTGAAGCTCGGATAAATCTCCATTTATCCGCTCCTGAAAATTATTACAGCCAACCAGAAAGAACTCTAATATTTAAAGATAAAAAGACATTAAACCAAGAAACAAATAACAATTTCTCACATGAAAAGAAAAGATACAAACAGAAAAATATGCAATAAATCAATGTTTCCACAATAACAAACAAAAAAAAACATCTACACATTTTCCATTAATTACAGAAATGAACTTTTAATATGGCATGAAAGTTTCCCAACTTCACTCTATAAGAACTATGGAAATTCAAATTATACACTGTGTGGAAGACCTTGTATTCTTGCCCACACACTAAGAGGTATCCAGCTTTAAATGAAGAATGTGGCTGTTACAGGTCAGTAAAGTTCCTCACATGTGAATCTCAGTGTTTGGAGGCAACACTCTTTATGATTGTAAGACTAACCTTAAGGTACAGGTTCAGCAAATCACAAGTTATTTGTCATATATGCACCATGTATTATGCAATCATCATATTGTCTGTAGTCAAAAGTGAACACACCTTTCTCAAATTTATGATTTTCAGAAAAACTAACTGATGTACACCATTATATAAATTGTGCTACATGCAATTCATGGCCACACATTACACTTCCTGCAATGAAATAATTATACAACACGAAAGAGGTCTCCTCAAACACTTTACATGTCTAAATGAATTGTGCTATTAACAGATTGTTATGAGCTACAAAACAATCATGCAAATGAAACCTGGGCCCCAGAATCTGCCTGGATGAAAGTGTACAAAAGAAACCATTCCTATCATGAGTGCAGTCCTGGTCACACAGCTTGCAAAGAGTCACTAAGGTATCCTCTCTTCTCTTGTCCCCGGATTTAATAAAATTTATTCTTACTTCTTTCTTACAAATATGCACATCTTCATGTCCTGCTTATTTATATAACTGGTTCTTGGCAGTACTTTATAACTATGGCCTATCCAATGTCTAGAAAAGACTATAGCTCATACACTCTTACCTCAAACGATTGCCAATGATCGTTTTGTAAGGTATATAAGTGTGAAAATAGAGAACAAACCGTTTTGAATTTATTTATCTATATTAAAGCCACAAATTCTGTAAAATACGTATATGTTTTGTTGTGAGTGAAATTACTGAAGTTACAAACATTACAAGAAGTTCACAGGGATAGTGCTCCATAAATAAATTATACAGTAAGTTATGTATTTCCATTTCTTCACATCAGAGTAAATACATCATTATAGGTTAACCATAAAACTGCAGGTATATAAGCATATAAGGTATATAAGTGTGAAAATAGAGAACAAACTGTTTTGGATTTATTTACCTATATTAAAGCCACAAATTCTGTAAAATACGTATATGTTTTGTTATGAGTGAAACTACTAGAGTTACAAACGTTACAAGAGCTTCAGAGGGATAGTGCTTCGTCAATAAATTATACAGTAAGTTATGTATTTCCATTTCTTCACATCAGAGTAAATCCATCATTATAGGTTAACTATAAAACTGCAGAAGTCTGTTTCAAGACCTCTGCTTGCAGGTATGCACTGAAATTCCAGCCTATACCAACTCTTATTTATTTCCATCTGCACAACTCAGACCCACATCTGCTTCTAAACACAGCATGACATACTGTTATCATACACTGTTCTGTTCTGAAGGTTGTGGCACATACTTCTCATAATTATCACCAAAGAATAAACTAAAAATAAAGGCCTGAACGATTAGTGCTCTCAATTCCATTACTACTTGCAGCTTTTTTGGAAAAATCTTTTCCTTAAGGAGTCCCCAAGAAAGTAGTCAACATGGATTTAAATCAGTATTTGGGGGCATGAACCACTGACTCTGTATCGGTAAACCTGTAGCAAGAAGGTGAGGCACAAAAGAATTGCTCAACATGCTTAAACAGCACTCGCTTTTCAATGATTCTTCAAAGAAAATTGGTCCTAGAAGTCCATGACTTGAGTTCACGACCCATACAATTCTCGGTGCATGATGCACCTTCTCATGAATCACATATGGATCCTCTGATGCCCAAAATAGCATATTTTGTTTATTAACCATACCATCCAGGCTTGCAGAAATGTGACCTTGGCCCCCCCTCTCATCTTCTTTCACTGAGGCAGTTACAACAGTAACAGTCCAGGAACTTCCCAGTACTGCCTCATATCCATGTCAATGCATATAAGGAATTGCAAGAAAGCAAAAATGAGGACCCATTTTTCTTCTTCTGAATCATAGAAGTACATTATCTAAATAAATTATCATGCTGTAAAAACAGAATGAAAAAGGTTCAATTGGAGGGAAAATCACACACACATCAGATAAAGGAACCTGCAACTTGAAGTTTCCTTCAAGTTACTGTAAAGCATAAGTCAAAATGTTACTTACTTCCAACTGCTGCTTGAGTGATATTATTTCACGGTCTTTATTGGCCAACATTGCTTTCAAGTGCTTATCACTTACATCTAGTTGTGATCCAGATGTAACATCACGTGGACTTGTGTACAGCTGTAATAAAACACACATTCACATCACCAAAGTAATATTTCTGTTATGGTGATAATATCTGAACGAATCAATTCTGAGGTTCACTAGTAGCCGACTAGAAAATGAAGTGAGAATGTTATAACCATGGTTTATTCTTAATTTTATCTCTATCATCCAGTATCAGGGGATTCAAATTACCTGCCACTATACACGGTGGCCCCATTTTAACTTGAGGATAATGACATTTATATTGTAAACAGTGTGACACTAGTACTTCGGGGGCCCGCTGAATACAGGTGTCATTATAGAGGTGCTATGCATGGATGATAACGGTCAACTGTGACCTGACTGGGTACAGATATACACTCTTTCCTATTATAACTTGATCTAGCATCACTGACAATACAGGACCTTGGTTTTGAAAAGCTCATACTAGCTCCAAGGTGCTCATATAGTTGATAGCTAAATTAGTACTGGTACTTCTCACTGTCCTTACATATTTCAGCTCGACTGGCCATCAAGGAGAACAAAGTATAGAGGAAACTGCTGCTCCATTGTCAGGCTGCTACACTTTGCATTTTAAAGGTGTAAAATATTTAAAAAATTATTTTAAAGTTATTTTCATTTTTAAAATATCATTCCATAATTATTTTGTTGTATGAAGGTGTTGTGGGTGGATTATATTAGTGTTTTGTTTATGATGTAAATATTTCATGTTATACTACTACAGTCAATAATTTTGTGGGCTGTGGTTTTGTTGCACAGTATTACAAGTTACTCACACACTTACACATACCCACATTTTCCCTCAAAATAGTCACCATTTGCCACTCTGCAAGTATGCCAACGTTGGTATAGCTGCTGGAAGTACTGCTGAAAGATATTTGCAGGAAGATCCTGTACAGCCTCTCTTGTGGCAGTGACATTTTCCTCGTCCAACTGAAATTGATGCCCAAATAGCTTTTCTTTCAAGTGGGGAAATAAGAAGAAATTGCATGGTGCGAAATCAGTGTGAGTATGGACAGTGTGGCAAAACGGTGACCTGTTGTTTAGCCAGCTCCTCTTGGACAAGCACAGAGTGATGTGCAGGGACATTGTCATGTAGCAGCCAGTTTTCCAGTGCCAAAGCTGAGGACACTTATGACAAATTGAATTGCGTAGAGGGCGAAGGATATCCTTGTAGCAGTGCTTGTTTACAGTCAATCCTTCTGTGATGAATTCCATGTGAACAATTCCAGATGAGTCAAAAGACAGTTCAAGCATTACCTTGCCTTTTGACCTGTCCTGTCGCATTTCTTTCTTTTCTGGTGATAGCTATTTCCAGGTGGTCGATTGACACTTCAGTTGTGGATCATACAGAAAACACCACATTCTGTCTCCTATTATGATCCGGTTCAGAAACATCTCATCAATGTCAGCACTATCGATCAGGTCACCACAAATGCTTATGCAAACATCACGTTGGTCTCGCATCAGGATGGTTGGTGTGTGGGCGTTTCTTTGGTGCTGCATGTAGCTGTTCTGAATGTTTCATGTACTTGGTTCTGTTTTTATATAGGAGGTAGGGTGCGCGTATCCTAATAACTGGTGTTCATTTCTTGCAAATATTCTAGATATTGGGCTATATGTATCAATGTTTGTATCATTCATGTGTACATTATTTTTACTGATTCTGTAAATGTGGTATTTTTCTAATGTGTTTTAAGTGTTTTCGACCACTTCTGTGGTCTAGTGGTCAGAGTTCCTGGCTACAGATCCAGAGGCCCAGGGTTCAATTCTCAACACTATCAGATTTTCAGAGAAGTAGTGGGTCTGGAACGGGGTCCACTTAGCCTAATGAGGATAGCTGAGGAGCTTTTTCAAGGGGTTCCAGTCTAGAAAACCGGATTAACAGCTGTGGGGATCCATTGTGCTGACCACGCGACACCCTCTATCCGCAAAAAGTTCCCACTAACTTTGCCGATAAGCGACAGTTGCTTGGTCAGTATAGTTCGCTTGCAAACTACAGGCCATGGAGTTTAATTTTTAGGAGTTTTCCCTTTTTCTATGTTCTTATAATGTCTGTTGCATCTGTTATGGTCCTATATATAATATGTCCTGTCTTTAATATGTGATAATAGGGCAGCAGTTTTCTCTGCAACTTGTACATCTGATGGTGGCCAGTTGGGCCAGAACACACAGCGTTCAAATAATAGGAAGAGACAAATCCTTTGAAGTGTCAATTTCAATACATCAATAAAGTTGCACAGGGATGGTGAGCAGTGCCAATGCTAATTTAGAATACACAGTGCAACAGGATGCTGCAGTATCATAGCTGATAGCTGACATGCAGATGATCAAGAAGTTCTCTGCTTTTATGGAATCCGAAGGCTCATTATCATGTTCACACAAGCTTACCATTGGATAAATGTCTCTCAGGTAAAACACAAGAAAATTAGCTAGAACATATACAGACATATATAGACTGATCTATTTCCCAAGTTAAACAAGACTGCAAGAAGATGTTGGCACATGACAAAAACAATTTTGGATAAACACTGACATGATGGTTAAGAGTCCATATGACACTGGAACCCACACTGCATATTTTAAAGAATATTACAGAATCCTGACTAGACAACAATTTGCCATATGCTCCATGGTCTTATATACACAATTAACCAAGACTGACAGGACAGAAACTAGTTGCAAGGGGTTATTCTCTATCATCCAGGTTTCAGATGGGAATAACCATCACTATCCTCCAAGCAGTCAGGACTGATTTCTCTGACCATAGACTGATGGACATGGAGAGCAGAAATTTCTTACCTGTAGATGGAATGTGAAACAGCATGAGGTTATGGATATAGCCGCAGCTAACTGAGGCACTGTGACAGCAGTCTAATGCTACATTAAGTCTGTCTCTGCAATCCATGAAAGAAGTTTCATGACAACGTTTTGGCACTGTTTTTAAGAGCTTCGAACAGAGTATCATGACTGATAGATCCCGTGGTTGATGAGAAAGAAGAAGCAAATCCATGAGCAATGCCTTCCACAGAAGCAATGATATGCCAGCAGAGATGCAGGTATGAAAGTCTGACTGCATTTGCCTGACATGCAAAGTACTTTTCCCCACAAGGCATCCGAACATGCAGATTTTGATACACTACAGCTGAAGAGTCTCATGATATGTGCTTGGCTTTATGAACAACTTGATGAGTCTCTGAACAGAGGCATGTGAAGAAAATAAAACTCTCCAGGGCAGGATGGAAAGGGAGTACCTAAGAGCACCTCAGCAAGCATGAATGGCATGCTAACATTCATCAATCACCAGGTATAAGGATGTAATAAAGTCTGATGGATGACCAGGCTATGTGACATGAGGCAGTTCAGTTCACAGTGC
The DNA here is from genome assembly GCF_002891405.2 of Cryptotermes secundus. NCBI lineage: Eukaryota > Metazoa > Arthropoda > Insecta > Blattodea > Kalotermitidae > Cryptotermes > Cryptotermes secundus. The sequence continues at coordinate 1,658,455 of NW_019737394.1, forward strand.
TCATAATATACCTCACAAAGGAGTCAATAGATGAAAACTGATGATCCTCACAAGGAACTGATAAGAGATGCCTGCCCAGTGAGCATATCCAGTGATCCAGTTCTGGTGTGGTTGGAAATGGTGTAGAAAAGTAAACATCTGCTGGATATTGGTCATCATACAAATGAGGAAAAACGCCCAATTCAAGATGGACTGTCAGACCTGGACTACAGAAAGGGAGGTCCATGGCAGGCAAGTTTTCTGACCCTAGACAGAGGGACATGTCAGCTCCTGTGTCAAAAAGGATTAGATCAAACCCAACACATACATTGTACACTATTCTTTCTTGTTTGTCTGTAAGAACTGATACCCAAAGAATATTTCTGGCACTAAAGTTGCCAAAGAGAAGAGGAGATTATGTTTGTTAAGTGGGAATTAGACTGGGTCAACTTAGCAGGAATTACTGGCGTTGCCCCTGAAATGTGTGTTGCAAGCTGTGAGAGAGAAGCCTAAGTAGACAGGTGGATCACAGTGACCTGCAGTGGAGTTCAGATGGTAACTGCCACAGACCTCAACTAAAAAAGTCACCTCTCTACTGGCTCTATATCTGTCAAGATGGTAATTCAACTGCAACAGTTCCATACTGCACTTACTGCAGTATAAATGAGTTCCCCAATACAAGAAGACCATTAACTCCTCCTACTGCAGCATTGATAATGAATGTCCACGACTTCTTCATTTTGCCAGCATTACATAAGGTTAGTTTACTGTCAACCCATGATTCATCAGTATAAAATACTGGGTACCTTTTATAACCCTTTATTTTTATAAGATATCCTGATCTTCAGTCAACAACATCCACTCTCTCTACAGGAAATTTTCTTATAACTCTTTATATCCCTTTACAATGACTTACAGCCCTAATGAAACTTAACCTCCTGTTTTAGAATGCGTAGCAGCTTGGGTACTGCTAGCACTCTTCCTTCCTGAACACAGAAATCATGAATTCTCATTCTGATAACATAGTTATAAAAAATATTCCAGAAACACAATCTATGAAAGTTTTTGTCTCCTCTTTCCTGGTGAGCTGAGAAGCTAGGTCAGATTAGTACCATTCCTATGCTCATGTTTCTCCTGACTCTCAATACAGATGACAGGATCCCTGTGTACACTGCTGCTCTCTGTTACCTTATTAATTGATAACATCAATCATTGTTGTTGTCACTCCTCATCACATTTAATTACATCTGCTATTACCTCCATGCCCTCCCAGTGAATGGTAAAATTCAGTGGAGATAACATCGTTTTGGCACTTTACCTGAGGCTTGAGTTCCCACACACTGAATAAACAAATCTGCCAGTGATCACTGTGATACAAATGATGCTACACAGTATATAGATACAAACATAACTGCTTCAGTTCGGTTCACTTGAGCACTACACAAGTACACTTGTGACCAATATGTTCTGTACAGATGCTACACAAAGTAGGCAGGTCTGTTCTTGTCCCTTCCCCCAATGTCCCTCCTTTCCTCATCACTGTGCAAGTCTCAAAGCTAAGAGTCTCTACCAGTACCTCAAAGAGGCCATGACCACTTCCTACCAAATTCTTGTCCCAATATCGAAACACTAGTCTCAATAATGAAAGCATTCTTATATAACCTACAATAAATACACCTCCTGAGCCAAATATTTTCCTTGAGTGAGCCATATATAGGTCCCAGCATTCATGAATATTTACATTTCCAAACTAAATTAGGGCCATTCTAAGTACCATTTAAGTATTCTTTATGAAATGCAATAATAAATGTCAAGCACTGGGAATGGGTATAACAACTGATTTAACCATACTGTGTAGAATGTAGTACCTATTTTATTGTGGACTCTTCATAACTCTGCTTTACACAAAATGTTAGTTATCAAAACTGAATTTAAGCCCCCTCAAGCTGGTTCCCTATACCCACATATACTGCTCGCTACCCTGCTGCTACAGAGGTTATACATATAAGGGTATGCTGTCTGAAGCATCTGAAATATAACCTTAAAATTGCTCTCTGTTAAGATATTGAAACTACATGAACTGCAGCAAATTCTGAAGGCCCTGATGCTTCCTTCCATTTACTGCTATAAACAGGCAGGAAACATTTTTTTTTTCTCTCAGTAGTCTTCATGCTTGTCAGCCAATAGACATGGGTACGTCACTTGGTTCTAAATGTGTTTCAGACTACCTAATAAAGAAAACAGTGTAAGCACAATGAAGCTTACATTATTACTAATTTACCCTAAAAACTTTCTTAATTCTGTTTGATAATTTACACAATATGGAACATTCTGAACCGCAAGTGAATAGGGTTCTACACAGCAATTTAAATATTGCTTGACAGGGAAGTACATCAGTGGATTAAAAACTGGGTTGAGGGGTTAATGAAATTTCCAAATGTCCATTAATCTTTTAAAGCATGCACATGAACCAACAGACTTTAATTTCCTGGTGCAACACACTGAACTAAACTCAAGTGAACTCACCACATCCAGACTCAGCATTTCTTCAGTAACATCTCCTTTCTGGTATCGCATCTCATCTCTTAAACCAGACATATACATTTGGTGTCTCTGAAAATATACAGGATCATAAGATTAAAACATCCTAGTACATCTGTCATGCCTGTATGCATTTCATTCATTTATGTACTGAGTCATGTTTTTTACTCAGATGGCTCAGGAGTAGTGTCTTCTGGACCAGTACCCTCCCCTTTTTCATCCCCCCCACAGGAATCAATGTTGTGACACATTTACTGTTGACCCATCATCCATTTTACCATATGAGTTCCCCTTCCTCGCAGGTTTAGAAAGCAAGACCTACTCTGGTGCAAGCAGAGATATGAGAGCAGTATTTACTTGCCATCAGTCAGGCAAAGTAGGTCGCTAAATTCTGTTTAGATATGGGATCTCCAAATTGTGTTTGGATTCTTTGCACTAGCCGCTGAGGGCAAAGGTTCTCCTTCCTACAATGGTAATGCAAGTTTTTCGTTTGGGAGGTTGCAACGAAGTATTCTGTTTGGTTTGATATTATTATTTATCTGGGCTTACTACTGGTCCATTCAGTGTTAATGCATGACCAGATAATGGACTAACACTTGAGATCTGGGTTGTCTCGCAATGTTATGTGGGTTTTGGCGGTTTTATAGGTCCGAGTGATTACTTTACGTAATTTGGTTTCTGTCTGAACCGACCAAGGCGGTCAAGGTCATAGTCTTGCAGCTATTGCAAGTGCTTTTTCATGATCAGAGTCATTATTATATTTTGTTATTATTACTGCTATTGTTGTATATGTCATGTTGCATGTCACCAACAGCAGACACCTGAGATTCAAGTACCTAAATATTGACTTCAACTTACCACTTCCTCCCATTCTTTCTGTCTTTCAGGGTCAAGAAGATTCTTCAAGCCTTCCACTTCCTTTCGAAGTGAAGAAATGTAAGCATTCTTCTGTGACAATACTACACCCAATAGCTCCAGGCATGGCGTAAACTGCCCAACTTCTTCTCTTGTGTCCTGCAACAAATTTATGCTTCATTCTACATACTGTGTACAGTGAAGGTTCAGTTATATTGTATGTTAATTTATGTCTTTAAAAATGCCATTAGTTGTGTCAAAGTGCAGCATGATGAGTCTAATGATCTGAAAACGATGCAGAAAGAAACATGTGTAGTCCAATTTAAGGTAACATCTCAGTATCTGCCTGGAGAGCCTGAAGAAAACTTTAGTCAAAATAGCCAGTCTCCAGGCCTATGTATGAACCAAGGAGCTCATGAATACAAAGCAGCACGGCTAACCACTAGATCATGACAGTCCGTTCTCTTTCAAAGGCAGATCTGTCCCTGTAACTAATTAATTAAGCACCATGCCACAAAGACATATGAGGCAAGCAGAAGTATAGCTCCACCATTCTTGACCTCAGCACTTGATGCATATCGAGTGGTCAGCTTCACGCACCAGCAGATTTATCCCAAGTAAAAGATCCCCCAGTACCCATTTGCTAGGAGGCTGGGTAAGCCGAAGAGGCAGTCTAGACATGGTGGAGAAGAGAAAAATCTCTTGATCTCCCCTAGGGATCAAACCTCAGCCATCCAATCCACAGCCTACTATGATACTGACAGAGCTATCCTGGCTCATAGTTTGTTCTCTTTTACTCTTCTTATGCCAGAGAAGCATATTTGCAGGCCATATAGTCTTTCAAGCTTCGCTACTGTGGGATGCATGTAAGTATGTGGGATGTTACCACACTACTTTTCCTCATCAATCACAGATGAAGGAGTCCACTTCTGATGCATGAGTAACTACATAAAATAAACCCATTTACCTTTTGTATTAGGGTAAAAATAAAGATGAGGGAGAAAAATCATAAGTTAGGGGAATTAAACATTGAAACTATTGGCACACCAGATAAAATTATGAACAAATGAAAGCAAAATAGGGAAATATTTTTTTCAGTCAGAAGTTTGTTTTGATTCTTTTCATGAAAATTCAGGATTTCTATAATTAGATGGGCACAAATATTCAGCATGAAATTTTGATAGATGACAGGAAAAGATCTGTTTCATTGACAATATTAAACAACAAAGCACACAAAGGTGAAAATGTAAGTTCTTCAAATGGAACATGTTCACATGTTTCACTGGGCTGTGGTGGTGTAGTGGTTCAAGCATCATCCAATGGAATTCTTTGTGGAAGGAATCCATTGGCTGGAGTGTCAACAGGTTGCCCTATTGCCAAAAGCTTGTGCTCCTTTGCTCAGAATAATCGCCTAATGTATTTCAACTGAACAAACCATAACAGTGATTCTCAATTTTATTTTTAGCACATGAGGGGGTGAAATCGAAGAGCATTTAATGATTCCACTGTATCCAGTTTTCATACTACAAAAAATAACATGGCTACTGATCTCTTTAGTAGCTTCTTTATGAAGTGCAGCTTGCTTCCTCAGTTACTTCCATCTGAAAAGTGAAAGACAAACCTTATCTATATAACATTCAAATTTAATTAAATAAAAAAGAAAAAGAATGTATCTTACCTCTAATGCTCCTTTTTCTGCCTTCAGTTTCTTGCAGGTCTCTGTGAGTTTTTCAATCATTTCCAGTTCATCAGTGGTTTTTGTATGCCATTCTCTTTCTTGTGCTGCCATAACTTTTCTAGTTTCCTCAAACATTATTTTCAATTCTTTTACCTAGTGAAAGGCATCATCAGAGGAAAATTAAAACATGCTTTACTTATACATAAAAGTGTGATACTGGTTGTACATACATATCCTTATTAACTTTGTGCAGACAGTAGCATGACAAGAACTGCTGATCATCAGTCTAACCTGATGGCAACTACAACTATTACTACAGGTGTCAAATGACACCACATCACTATTTCTGTCAGATGAGATACGTTGGTTTATATCTTCGCTGACCAGCTAAGAGGTTGATCTGGAAAGGATGTTGAAATCTAATTTAAGGTAGTCACCTCACATATCTTAGAAGGAGCTGCAGAAAACTATTAAGGGCCTCAGTAAACACTGCTAACTGGATGAAAAAGACACCACTCCACAGATATAAATGTAGATAGGAAGAGCAGGTGGAATTCTCATTTCATCCGTGTGTGCTAGCTGTCCCACCCATTTCATTCTTCTTCATTTGAGCAGCCTAACATTACTATGTGAAGCTACAGTCCCTTGTTGCTTTATGTTCTTCACAAACTTTGCTCCCAAACATCCTCAATCTGTGATTTTCCTCAGAGCAAGAGATAATGTATTGCACCCATACAAAACTGCAGGCAAAATGTTAGTTTTGCATCTTTTACTATAAAATATACACGGTGTCCCAGGAGGAAAGTGCCAAACTTTGGGAGGGTGTTCCTTATGTTAAAGTATGCCGATATAACCCAAAACACCTATGTCCAAAGTTGAACGGTTACGGAGATAATGGCCAGAGAAGTGTGAAACTTTGACCGCTGTTACACGCTTGTTGATTACAAAATACATATTAAAACTGGCAGGAATATGTGGTTTCTGTAATGTTAATAATGTACGTAACATCAAACGAACTTGTGAGTGACATGAAGCCATAAAATTGAAGTACAAAATACTCGCTCACCATGTCATAATTGTCCTTAGGTTTCCAAGCACTATACATGACACATGACTGGCAAGCACTGACATAACATGGCTGGCTGCGCATTCTGGTATAATCTCACTACATAGCTGTACTAAACATACATTCACGGAAAATCTCTTTTGGAATTTCGTTTCCATTATCTCATGTGGATTATTATGGGACCACGTATGCACATTTCGTAAATTATTTGCACCGTCCTGGGTAAAAGACGCCTCATCACTGAATAAAATGATGCTTAACAGTTCAGGATGAGCTTTTTATCCAGTGGCACAAATCCATACGCTGAGCATGGTCGCTTGGTTCCAGATGTTGTACCCTTTAATCATGGTAAGGATACAACTCTTCATCATGTAAAGTTCGCCACACCTGCATATGTGATATGCCGATGCAAGAGGCCTCTACGAGTGGACAGACGCGGACTTTTCTGAACCATCTCAAGAACATTCTCTCGTGTGTTTATCATTCGTACATCCTCCCTTTAAGAGTGCACAGAAACACTCGGAAGAGAACCAGTATCATGCAATGTCTGGTGAATTTGCGTAAATACACTTCGACATGTTTGACAGGATGTTCTGTTTTGGAAGCTTGCCCCTCATGTTCGTAGCCTACTTTTCAGTGATGACTGTCATATGCCCCTAGTTTGCGCGTTTCCTCCACAGCGTGTGGTGTTGTCTTTACTAGTTTTTTTTAACTGGTTACAGTAATGTGCAAGATGGAGTCACAAATCCACATTTTCTATTCCTAAACTTTGAGGTACGACTTTATTTTAGCAGTCGCATCAGTTTGCAAAATACCAACGGATGAAAATCATCATGCACTTCAACAAATGTGGGAGTGCAGTGTGCAGTAAGTATGTGGTGAATCATTTGCCTGATATTATTTCAGCAAACTGTAATTCACATCAATACATAAGTGATACACTCAATACCCTCCTCAACCAGTTGACAGCTGAAGAAAAACAATACAGATATTTTATTGAAGATAATGCTATAGCACATACTGCTTACAAGTGTACAGCTGCTCCATGTGACATGTTTGAAAAGAGAATAATCAACAAAAGACTATGACTTCCTAGACCCCCTGATCTTAGTTACTGTGATTATTATCTTTGGGACAATCTGAAGGTCAAAATATATTGCTGTGTGTAGACGCGTTACTAGGTAGTAATCTTGAACAGGTTCCACAGCAACAAATCAACACACAACAAACAGAGGACCTGTTGAAATCAGCATTTTCTGTGGTTCACGCCATGGTCATTGCTACACATTGGTGCAGTGAACATATTTCTCCAGCAACAGCTGAACTACAACAACAGAAGAGCTGTTTTCTATGTGGCCCATGCTGAGGGGTTATAAGTGGGACAAAGTTAAAGCTTCGCCAGTTGAAATTCAGTCTGTGGAGAAAAGGTTGGGAGGTTGGTGTGAAATAGCCACCATCTTGAGAGTTAGTCAGCTGAAGCACTGAGAGAATTTTAAGGGAGACTATGAAGAGAAGACTTAGTTGGTGCAGTTAGTGCAGATGTGGGATATGTGCCAGGTGGTAAGGACGTAAGTGGTAAGGACTGTTAAATTCCGTTACCGGGAAATGACTAAGTGATTAGAAAGAAGAATTTATGTGTGCTGTAATTACAGTGATATTTGGAATGTGTAACTCAGTGGGACTGTTATAGTTACTGTGTTAAAATCCATTACCAGGAAACAACTTGTGAAAGCAGACTGAAAAGATTTGGCATGTAATTTGTAAAGTGTGGAAATTAGCAACATTGTTATAATTACTTGTAGTTACAATCTGTAAGTGGTCAAGAAATCCAATCGCAAAATCCCATCGATAGTCACTCATACACATGACAATACAATAACCCTTGTAACCACTAAAGTCTTGCAGAAAGAAATAATATCGAGTAATTGCACACAAGTTTCACAAAACTTATTTATATGATAAAAGGCATGCCTGAAGGCAGAAGGGGATCACTTTCAGCAGTACTGAAAAAATGTGGCAAGTTAATGTTGCCTTGTTACTGTTATTAGTAATATAGTTCTGTTTAAGTAGTCAATAATGCAAGGAAATCCCTTTGCTGATCCCCTACAACAACACAGAAAACTAATACCATACTGAAACTAACACCATGTCTTCATCTCAACTGAACACCTGTATGAGACTTCTTTATTACATACCTCCTGTTCCCTATTCTCTATTGTCTCAAGAAGTCTGTTCAGTTCCTTCTCCTGATCATGAACTTTTGTCTGCAGTTCCAAGTTTGCTTCTTTCAACTGACTGTCTGTCTTCTGACGCTGTTCATCCAGCCGTGATTGTAGTGCTGAAATTTTGAGAAGCTGTTCTTCCATACATTCCTGTAGGACATCTCTCTCTGCAGCTACTTCCTGCAACACAATAACTTCAGCACTGAAATGAATACATCATCGTAACTTATCAATGTTTCCATCATATCTGCCATCCAAAAAGTGGCTGTCAAACTTTTCTCAGTCATAGACCAATAACACAGCAGTCGGATTTCCCTATATGTCTCACACTGTTGCACACAACCTCACTGGGGCTCGAACCAACAACCTTTTGGCTTGCAGCATAGTGCCCCAACCAACTACACTACCATGTACCCTTGGGTGTACATTGGATATTGGATTTATTAACCATTTGTATATGCCATTTAGAACTACACTTTACAGTCCACTGACACACACAGACTGGTGTCCTCAGTCTATTACAGCCTCCACTAGCTGTTTCCTGGCAACGGATTTTAACACAGAGACCATAATTACACACTCCAAATATCACACATAATGTCATTCCTTCAAAGCTGCACTCTTGCAGCTAATTCTTTTCTTCAGAGCCTCCCGTATGGAAATGCCTCTCAATTGACAATTGCTTTTATTCTGTGTATGTGAAGGTAGCAGTCTTGCAATGGGCTGATCCCCTGTCAAATGAGTGCTACTGATCATCTTAGGATTAAGAAACTGAAGTGAAACAAAGTGTTTCATAGATGTCTTATGCTCCAATGTGGGAGCAACAAGAAAAAGAAAGTGAGAATACAAAATAAAAACTGTCTGAAAGGAACATAATCCAAACTCATATATGTAGAAAGGCTGATGGTCTACATGAACTATTCAATAAGTGAAGGAGGGCAAAAAAAAAAAAAAGAATGCAGTTAGTTGTACATTTCAAGTGAAGCATAAATTAAGCTGTGGACCACTGATTAAGAAATGATGGTTTCATGGCAAAGCCTTCACCATATAAGATTTTTGGCTTTCACAGAAGTGATGATTTATTTTGACTGTGGTCTTCTGGGTTATGACACCATGGATTCTGCAAGGTGGTTTACCTTATGAATCTACGTTGTTTCCTCACAGAGGTTACCCATGTGAGATCTGAGGTTTCCACTCCTCTCTCTCCTCCCAAAACTCTACATACCTTTGCTTGAGCTCCCCAATGGTTGTTTATTCAGTACCTTCACTTTTACTACTCTTAGAGGAATCCAACTGCCATCTATGCATAACACATGCACATAGTGCTGCATCCTTCTTCATTTCACCAGCTTCTGTCATAGTACGTATACATTCACAGCCTGTCTAATACGTTGGGTTTATCCATACATGTGAAACACGTATAACTGCAGTAGCCCACAATTACACAGACAAAGGAAGACTACGTCATACATATCACCAGGAGCTAGGGCTTACCGGCATCACAAAACTTCATCCCAGGATTTGTATCATTCCTGGTCATACATACATCATTTTTTTTCCTTGGCACTACAGCCCCAGTGGGCCTAGGCCTACCTCCATGAACTTCTCCGTTTACTTCGGTTTTTCTAGATCTTAGACATACGGTAGGACTCCTTGGGGCGAATGATCAGCTCGTTGCAAGGCCTCTACCTGTACACAAACACAAAAAAACGCACACAAACATCCATGCCTTGAGTGGGATTCGAACCCACGATCCCGGCTTCCGAGTGAGCGAAGACAGTGCACGCCTTAGACCGCTCTTCTACCATGACCGGCTATACATACATCATACTGTGCTATATTACATAAGGGATTTTGAACTACACCAAAGTACACAGGTAAGTCAATAAGTAAGTTATAAATGGATATAGAACTTAAACAAATAAGAGTACTGATTTGAAAAATGCTTTTGTTTCTCAACATAATCTTCCTCTATATTGAGGCACTTGTCCCATTGTTTCACAAGCCCCTGAAAACCAGCAGCATAAAATTCTTTGGGCTGCTGTTGGAACAAGGCGTGTTCACACGGCGTGGCCTACCTCATAATGCATGACGGGTGCCAAGCATGCTGACCCCACAACACAAAATGCAAAGAATGGGTCTGCTATAATGCCAGATCCATTCTTTGCATTTCGTGTTGTGGGGTCAGCATGTGTGGCACCCATCATGCACAGACTTTGTGAAAACCTAACCTGTCATGCATTATGAGGTAGGTCGTGCCGTGTGAACACACCTGGTTCTGACAGCAGCCCAAAGAATATGATGGGACAAGTTCCTCAATGTTTATTCTTGGTTTAATTTTCAAAATCTCTGGCTCCACTAAGAAAAGAACAAATACAGAGATACAGAAATTTCTACAACAGCCATCAGAGAGATTTCATAGCAGTTCCTGACAGATTATTTTTAACAGTACTACATTATGCGAAGAAAATTTTCATATAGTAAAACTGTCATTATACAGCATTTTGCCTGAGGTCTGGATTTTCCAGAGAAGTCTGTACTATTTTATTTTAAAAAACATAATCATTAAGGAACATGTTACCTCTTCATTCCTCTTGACTCCCTTAAGCTCCATCTCCAAGTCCCGTATCCGTTTGAGAGCCACTTCCTCTGCTCTGGAGTGACGCAGAAGCTTGTCCTGCAGACGGTGCAGCTCATCCAGAGGCAAACATACAGGAGACTGAGCACTGCGTGCTTCTTCTGGTGTGTCAGATCGAAATGCATCCAACTGTTCCCTATGTGCATAAATATGAAATGACCAGAAGTCCATTCATTTACTAATAATGTATCAATTCTTGTACAGTATCATTGTAATCAACTTTTCAGGTCTCATACCATTTTCTCACTATTCTTATTTTATAATTACTGCATGCTGGCTATGTAAAATTCATGGCAGCACACCTGACTCTTATTTGGGAGGTATCTGGTTTCTATACCAGCCACAGACTGCCTACTCTTAACAGACATTTCATGGTTTTCCTTTGTTTCCAAAGGTAAATTTTGGATCCATGGAATGCAATGCAATGCAATGTAATGTAATGTAATGTAAAAAAAGTACAAGCTACAAAGCTCCTCATTATGCAGTTTTCTCCAACCTCCTGTCACTTCATCTCTCTTGCATCCAAATATTCTCCTCAGCACCCTGTTCTCAAATACCCTCACTCTATGTTCCACCCTTAATGTCAGAGACCAAGTTTCACACCAAAAAGAACCAAAGACAAAATTATAGTTTTGTACATTCTAATTTTTGATATTTTTAAACAGCAGATAAAAAGAAAAAAGTTCTGGACTGAATGGCACAAAGCATTGCCCCAATTCAGTCTCCTCTTAATTTCCTCCTAAATCAAATTTTGATTTGTTACTGTCATTCCCTTGAACTGTGACACAAGTCTTATATGAACAGATATATATATTCCAGAAATTTTTCCTTTTAAGTAGTGTGAGTAAGTGTTAATTTCTCCCCAGTTTAGTAACAAATCCTGAAGTGAATAAATAGTGAAACAAGTGAAGCACACCTTATTGACACATCTTCAGATGGAGAGCTGCAGCTAGCACTGGACACTGTGGCATGAAATGATTCAAGCTCTTTGGTCTTCTTGTCTACTGTTGCCTCCAAATCCCGTAGCTGAAACAAAATTACACACACAGAAATTATGCAGAATCTCAGAAGACAGTACCCCTTATACAATAATTGTAGAACAGTGAACTTAAGTCCCATGTGATGGCAGATGAATTTTAACTTGAGTTTTGCTATTAACAACAGTAGTACTGAAAAAGAACATATGCATGGGCGGACAATAAAGTTTGTGAATTCATCGCAGTAGAAGTGCTACATACCCCATTGCAGAGTATCACTGTGGTCACCTTCAAAGTACTGCCCTTGGGAAGTTACACACTGATGCCAGCACCTAGTCAACCCTTCAAAACAATTTTGGAACTGGTTTTGTGGAATGGCCTTCAGAGCTGACATCATATTACTCCTGATGTCATCAATGTTATCAAAATGTCTTCCTTACAATATTTCCTTTATCTTCACAAACAGAAAAAGGTCACTGGGGCTAGATTCAGTGAATAGGGAGAGTGTCCCAGCACAGTTATTTGTTTACTAGCTAAAAACTCCCTCAAAGACATCGCTGTGTGAGCAGGTGTACTGTCGTCATGCAGAATCCATGAGTTGTTGGCAAAAAGTCTGGGTCATTTCTATCTAACCTTTTCATGCAGCCATTTCAGTACTTCAAATAGCAAACTTGGTTGACTATTTGTTCAGCTGGTACAAACTCATAATTAACAATCCCTCTAATATAAAAAAAATTGGCAACATTGTTTTGAGTCTGATTTGGAGTGACGGAAATTTTTTGTCATGGAGTACTGGCGGTCTTCCATTGTGTACTTTGCAGCTTCATTTCAGGGGCATATTGGTAGACCCATTTTTCACCACCTGTGATGACATGGCCCAAAATGTCATCTTGCCTCTCCAAAAGGTCTTGGCAAGTTTTGACTCTTCTTTGCTTTGGTTGTTCGGTGAGCTCTTTTGGGGCCATTTTTTCATACACCTTCCTCATGTCAAGACTTCATATACTGTAACAAATTTGATCAAAGCATTGCCAGGCAATGGCACAATAAACACTTCCCAACATGCAATAATATAGGGAAAACTGTGTTTTCTATGTGGTCTGCGCCAAGTGCATGCATGGAACAACAGAACGTCTATTGGCTGGTAACGAAGCAATAAACATGCATCCTTAACAACAGAAGGTGTTTTCCATGGGGTCCACTCGGAGGAGTTATCCTGAAGACAATTGGTGCTACAAGTTCAGGTCTTGGTTGAAGATAGCCACAGGAAATTTGCAGTCGAAGAAGAATTAGAAGTCAGCCAGTGAGGTCTTAAAGTGTGATTTGAAGACATTACGTGTGCTGTAGTGCAGTGATATTAGGAGTGTGACAGTTATAGTTCCTGTGTTACAATCCATTGCCAGGAAATGGATAGGGAAAACTCTGCAGAGGAATAGCCATTGTATAGATCTGTTACCTAGCAATGACTAGTTAAAGCAAATATAGAAGATTTTATTTATGTGTTCTAATTATAGTAATCTTGAAAGTGTTATAATTATTTGTAGTTATGACTGGTGAATATCCAATAAACCGACTCAAAATCCAAATCCCATCTATTAGTCACCAATGTGACAATATCTTCAGAATTATTTCTGCTAAAATATTCGAGTGAAATGCATCTGAAACAAAATATATTCCCAAACTCTGCAGTGTCATATTTTTGCTATGATATCAATTGCAGTTTCCAGAAGCATTTATAAACTCCTGAAATAAAACAAAGTATTCGGCAGACAAAATCCAAATGTAACAGCACTCACATTTCTGGAAATGTTATCCTTCCCATACTGTGATGAAACTAAGATTTGAAAGTTTAAGACTGTTCATCACAGAAGTTGCCTTCTACTGATGGTTCATGCATATCTGCCAATATGCAGACATCTGGTTTGTCTTTCCAAATCACTGCTACCATGTCAACTCTCGCCATCACATGTACATGAGTTATAGTGTCTTACTGTAGAAGTTACCCAGCAGCCCTGTAAAACTGTCTCCACGAGTTCCTGAATACATGATGGCTTATGTGTGCATGTCAGCAAATAAAAGTAAAGTATGTGCCCCACCCCATCTAACCTGCTATTATGAGACCTGAGGTATAAATGGTGATGCCTACAAAGATTACTGTCTTATGGGACAAGACACCATATCATCATTAATAACATGCTGCCTTCATCTTCAGGAGATGTCTCAGCAATGCCAGTAATGCTCTACCACAATACATAGCCTGTTCTAGCACAAGTGTACTATCATATCAGACAGTTTATAAATCTTGCTGCTGGTTTGGTCTAATCTTTAACTTGGAAGAAATCAGTAAATGTCCATCAGACTACAAGGCACCATATCCCAGGAGATAGAGCCCTTGACAGACATTTCTGTGACAACCTCAAATTCAACATTATATCGTGACTGCAGAAAATTAAGAATGTCTTGCATTACAAGGTGTGACAATTTAATTCCCGGAATGGCTACAGCGTGTCACTGGGGTGTTGAATCAGGCAAACTCATGTACCCAAGAATATCTGGACATGTTCCAACTTGCATTTACATGAGCCACAGAGCAAACGAGTCATTCGTTCCCAGGCAGCAGAGGAAGTAGTACATGTCTGTGGTATACTGCTGGTGGAAAAATGAGTGACAAGAATCTTGAGCAGCAGATAAACATCAAGTTTTGTGTGAAGATTGGTAAAAGTGCTAGTGAAATGTTAGTTTTATTAACAGTGTCTTATAGTGAATACACTAGGAAGAAAATAAGTGTTTCTGAATGGCATAGGAGGCTCAAGGAAAGGTGAAGAAATGTGCAAGATGCCCCAAGAAGTGGGCAGGCAAAAATCCAAAGGACAGATGCAAACGTGGATACAGGACAAACCTTGGTGTGCTCAGATCAAAGATTAAGTGTGAGACTAACAGCAGAAGAATTGAATATGAATAGGGAAAGAGTGTGACAGATTATTATGGAGGATTTGGGAATGAGAAAAATATCCTCAAAGACAGTGCCTTATATCTTGACAGATGACCAGAAACATCAGCTTCACATGTCATTTGATCTTTTACAAAGTGCAAAGATGTTTGATATGGTCTTCACCAGTGATGAAATGTGGTGTTTTCAATACAACCTAGAAACAAAACATCAGAGCATGCAGTGGCAAACACAGAATTCACCTCAGTAAAAAAAGCACATATGTCTTGCTCACAGTTCAAGATCATGCTTGTGTGTTTCTTCGATCACAAGGGGATAGTTCACTATATTCATTGCATAAGGATTAATGGTGAATCAACAGTGTACTTGGACGTGCTGACAAGGTTACAGGAATCGGTTCAGAGGAAGAGACCCAAACTCTGGCCTGACAAGTGGATTTTCCACTATGACAATACCACTGTGCATGATGCGTTAAGAGTTGGCGAGTTCCTGGCCAAGAAATCCAATATTAAAATGGACCATCCACCTTATTCACCTGACTTAGCTACCTGCGATTTTTTATTCTTTCCAAAATTAAAGAATGCCCTGACGTGACAATGATTTGCTGACATTCCTGACATCCAATGCAATGTGACATTATTGCGAGGTGTTCTTAGAAAACGATTTTCAAGGCTGTTTCCAGCAGTGGCACCATCATTTCACAAAGTGCATATCTTCACAAGGGGAGTATTTTGAAGGCGTCAGCAGTCGCTAGTGCACAGGTAAGCAAATTTTGCTTTCACAGGGAAATTCCAGGAATTAAATTGTAGAATCTTGAATAATATTTGAAGGCAACATAAAATGGTGTGGAAACAAAATGTACAACTTCAATGACAAAATTTAAATAGGAACTCCAAATGAAATTCAGAATATAAGGTTTCTCTAGAAATCAGTCAAATACCTGCGCTTTCATCTGCCGCACAGCTGTGGAGTCAGACTGAAACTGCTCTACATGTAACCGGTGTTTCCGCAGTTGTTCTTCCAGATGACTGATGTGCTCTGTCAACTCTGACTTGCCGGACTCCAATCGTAAAGAATCCAGCTACACATAGACATAAACTACAGTATATCAAACTATAAGAGGTAATATAAAGTTGTCTTTGTGATACTTAATTAAACACTATGCCATGAAGACATATGGGGGCATGGAGGTATAACTCCACCTTTCTTGAACTTAGCACTAGATAGAGATGAGTAGTCAGCTTCACGCCCAGGCCGTTTACCCCCAGGAAAATCGTTCCTGGTACCCACTAGCTGGGAGGCTGGGTGTGCCCCAGAGTTGATCCGGATGCTGCGAAGAAAAAATTGTGCCATGCCGGGAATCGAACCCAGGTCATCCAGCCCACAGACTGTCGCTATACTGTCTGAGCTATCCCAACTCCTATATTAAGGTGTAATGTGAGGAAACCTTCATAGTACTTTCCTAGTCTCAGACACAAAAAAATGGAAATACTGTTTCAAAATAACCCACAGACAAATACAATCCATAAGGTACTCACTTGCATAACTAATGCCCCTGCATAGTAAATGGATGCATAATTTTTGATGAGAAACATGCTGAGGTAAATGCTGTATTTGTTACCAACATTCCAGCCACAAACATTTGGCTGAACAGATATGAAGGAAAGTGATTAATTGCACATTCTACACCTTCACACAAGGCATGGGCAACAATTTATGTTATCCATTCAAAGAGACACATTCTGAGGCACACAATATTTTATCTTACACATAATATAATTTGTTTTCCAATGAACCTTAACAAATCTTGTGAAAACAGGGACTATATATTTAGTGTATACACCTTCATCTAATAGTCACATGAGCATGAATTTTGCCTCATATAGCCCACAAGATTTTTACGCACATCTACAATCGCTTAAGAAAGATAATATTGTTGAACAGTACTATCTTCTGGGATATAACACCATGTAGTCCACTGAGAGTCAACTGACATTTTGGATGAACACACTGCTTCCATCTTCAGGATTGAATAAGCTGAGCAAGATACCAACATGAAAGCAGGCTTTCCACCTGGCAACACATATTACTGCCATCTTCAGGGATGAATAAGCCTAGCAATGATACAGCGTAAAAACAGGCTTGCCACCTGCTTTCATGCTGGTATCTTGCTCAGCTTATTCAATGCTGAAGATGGAGGCAATATGTTTATCTGAAATGTCAGTTGACTTTCAATAGACCACACAGAGTTATATCCCAGAAGACCATAATCTTCATAACCACTGCTGTGAAATCCTCAAATCCCTTACATGATAGCTCTGCTGTTTTATGCACTGCTTGTAGCATGCCAGAAGTTCTAAAATGCCACAACTCCAGCCAGCATTCACTGTCCCAATGCTCCTGATCGAATAAATCCTGCAGCCATGCTTTGGGCATGACATCAATGATTAGTGCTCAACAGGACAATCAGTTAATTGTACCCGCAGGATAAAGATTATTGCACATTGTTATTTTGGTACTATCTTCTTCACTCCTGGCTTTCTCTTCTAAAGCTGTCATAAGAATAATTAGTTGCCATTAGTGAGACTCCTATCTCAAGTTCCACATGTTGGGTGCCTTACTAGGAACTTGAGGCTGAGGTCTCACCAATAAGACTAAGTCCCTTGTACTGCGGCCAATTCTGGTTAATGGCAACTAATTCTTGACAGATTCTTCTCCTCCACCTGCATGAGTGGGTAATTATATTGAGTACTGTGACATTTTGCATCACCAATGAACTTTTCTTCACCCCAGGGAAGCAAAATATAATTGGTGAAATGTGAGATGGTTATGGTACAGCCTTTTGTGCCAGTAGACCATCATGAAGGTTCAGAAAAGAATGTCAGGAGATAATTTTCTTTTCTCCACAATATCCCGACTGACTCCGGGGCCCAGCCAGCCTTCTATCTAATGGACTTGCCAGAGATAAAGTGGCAAGGTTAAGAAAGGGTAAGAAAGAAAGAGCCATACCTCCACTCCCTCATAGGCCTTCATGGCATAATATTTAACTAATTAAGCACAGGGACAACTTTACCTTTTCCCAAGGGGCTTTTATTCTTCATATCCTCTTATGTTAAATTAACATCAATAAGCAGCAACTAAGATTTGAGGTTTTCACAGTGGTGACTGTGAAGAATGCTGTCGTCTGAGATGTGGCACCATGTAAATCTTGTGTGGCTGCAGTCACCTGCTCACACTGGTTCCTCGCTCAAGGATTTTTCTACCCTGAAGATGGAGGCGATACGTTCCTCCGAAACATTGGTTTACACAAGATCTATATGGCACCACATCCCAGACAATGGCTTTCTTCAATAAGCAGCAAGTTGATAATATGTCAACCATGGGGAAATAAAACATTTACACGGGTGGATTCACCACTTTATAAGCTTCCTCTGTGGTCCCACAGTTTCACTTTCTCCCCTGCCCTTTAATCTTTGTTGTCCAGCTACTACAGGGGTTGCAGCCAGACTTCAGTTAGGGCCCAAAACTTTACTGTCAGGGAAAGGATTTTAAATCTCTTGCTTCTACAGATCTGACAGCCATATTTTAATCAAGGGGCTAATGGTATTAGCACTGAAGAAAAGCAATGCTCGACCAGCCAAACTGTACAAAGCACTGACAGCAATAAAGGTTAAAAGTCCAAATATGTGACAAGAAACATAAATAATGAAACAGAGAACTGCTGCTCCCATGCATATCAGAGAGATGAACAGGGTGCCAATGGAAAATGTTACCATGTGTGTTGACATTTACAATGCAACCAGTACTTCTGGAATTGTGAGGTACAGGAGTAGCATTCCCAATAATTTTATACGAATTATAATCAGTCAATAACTTCAGCTTTCATTACTTCTCTTTAAATCTACAAATATTCACATCACAGAACTGGTCTTATTGGAGGTACTTCATGTGCAGGTGGGGTGAGTACTGCCAATATTATATTTCAATAATATTATTTTGGCCAGAAGGCAAATATTATGAATATATGGATAAGAATCAATAACGCACAATTCACTGATGCCTATGGAGGTGCGGGCACCACCACACACACTACTACTACTACTAGTACTTCTACTTCTACTACTACTACTACTACTACTACTACTACTACTAATAATAATAATAATAATAATAATAATAATAATAAAACAACAATAATAATAATAATAATAGTAATAATAAAATTTTTTGAAAATATTTAACAGTACTCAGACGTTCAAAAATGTCTCTTGTCTTACAATTTGAATTAATATTAAAAATCGGCTCAATTATATGTGGTTACGNTTAAAGGTGCAGACAATAACGAGACCTACATTTTATGTCATGTCTTAATTTTTATATGACAAACCATTTTTTAAAAACATCAAGTTCACTTTCGGGTAGAGGAGGGGCTGTATTCTACCCACATAAACCAAAATAAAATTTACATAACAACTTTACATTTTTCATTCAATAGTTTGGAAGATCAAATGCAGATGGACAGATTGACCTGACCCCTTTATCCAGTACAAAGAATGAAGACAAGTTGTAAGATGCGTAACTCACCTCATCTGTCAATTCCTGATGAGTCCTGCCTTGCTGTTCCAGTAGAGCATGCAACTGGTGTAACTGCTGCTCCAGTGCAGCCTCATGCTCTGTCCTTGTCTCTATCTGGCTCTCCAGCTCACCAATTATATCGCGCAGCATCCAGATCTACAAGTACACAGCCTCATACTTAACAAATGCAGAATATATTCAATTCAATTCAATTTATTTTTGTTCATCAGATCTACATTTGGTGATGGCACCTCTGGATATAGAACGCATCAAAGCCCAAGTGACTACAAAATCAATCCAGAGGACGTCATAAAGATATTACAACTAATATACAACCATTGTTGCAATAACTCTTGATACAAGTAAATTTACTGTCATCATCAACACTATGCTCCATGGTGCCACACTGAAATACAAATCACATCAATATTCTTACAATTCAAACACAAAAGGACAATGTTATAATTAAATACAACATGCATATAACACTTGCACTGCAACTTATTATCATAATAAAATACATATTAACATTGTCTATAGTAGAGAAAAAGCACATCTAGAGAATTATACGTATCATACAATAAAAGTTTTTAAAAAATGACTAGTGTTATTTTATTTATCTGTAATTAGCACAATCATCCCCTGTTTTCCATTTATAATACTCATCTAAAGAATAAAAAGAGCCCACCTGCAAAATTGTTTTGAGGGAATATTTGAATTTATTTAAGTTTTGCAATAAATTTTTTATACTATGTGGTAATTTATTAAATATTCTAATCCCAGTGTAAGATACTCCCTTTTGAGCCTGGTTGATTTATAAGTTGGATAATGTAATTCGAATCTTTGTCTAGTATAAATGTATGAATATCTGAATTTGCTACGTACTTGTCCATGTTTTTAACTATGAAGACTGATATTGATAAAGACAATTAGATGAAATATTATATTTCTTTCATTTACATGGAGTTTTTCAGGATTTCAGAATTTTAAACCATCAGATAATGTCAATTTGCACAAGTTCTCTTACAACTGAATAAAAATAATCTTAATAAGAAGTACAATTATCCCCTCAAACTGTATATGCTACTGACAAAACGTTTCATCACTGGCCTGAAAATACGTCATACAAAAAATGATCAATCCCTGCTAAATACAGAGTGGTCAGACTTCTGAAAATATTATCATGTTTAGGGACTAATAACATGGGTTTGGATTGGCGAATTAATTTATTGGATATTCACCAGTCATAACTACAATTAATTATAACATTATTGCTGATTTACACAATTTACAATCACTCCACAGTAATATCAGTCTACTTCCACTAGTCTTCACTATCCACTTCCTGGCAATGGATTTATAACACAGTCTCACTGAATTACACACTCTAAATATTATACATAAAGTCTGCTCTTCACAAGCTCCACTCTTGCAAGTAACTCTCAACTACACTGCACTGCACTTTCAACTCTTTTCCATGATTGCGTTGTGTCTTTGACTCACAGTTCCTCAGCTGTGACTACTAGGAAATGACCTTTCTTGTCCCCTATAAACCTTTGGCATGGACCATACCCACAGGAAACACAAGTCACGTGATACCCACCGAGCAAGTTCATTGCCTGTTGCTTAGCAACAAGCCATAAAATTCATCCACCAAGACACAGCTTCCATTGTGGCACATAAGAACTTGTTTACCGAGCCGTTGGCTAGAAATGCTTTCAGCAAATCCATTACAATATGACTACATACAGCAAACTTAAGAACCATAACAAAATGGAGTCCACTAAAATTGAAACAGAATTATTATAACCACGATATGGTAGACACTCCATTTCCTTTAAAGAGAGGCAGTATGAAGGACATGAACCGAATTGGTTCTAAATTTTAACAAAGTATTTTTAAACCACACTTATAAATAAACAAATTGTAAAAATGTATACATATTTTAATATATTCAGACACATCGTTGTAGTTGTTAAAGGACCAGATTTTACATTCATGACATTGGAATGATACTGTATGTATGTACTGATACTGACCAATCACACTGTAATAGTAGTTTCCACTTGTATTGATATATTCTTCTGAAGATGGTGTCTCAGACCGAAACATGTCAAAGACGAAAGATTAAAAAGGAGACATAAAAAAACATCACACTGGACAGAGTTGATAACCTTTTATAATATTGCTAATGTGCTGGACCAAGATGAACCAAATCAAATCTCACTACAGTACCTTGTCAACGGCAGCTTTCAATTCCATTTCCAACTCTTCCTTCTTGAGATCAAAGACCTTCTGTTCACATGTTGCCTCCTTCACTTGCAATTCCAGTGACTCCACCTGACAAAAGATTACACACAAATCAATTCAGGCTTTACAAGATACCAAATGAGTGCTCTAATTAAGAGGTTGGCCTCAGGTGTAACTGAACAACTACTAATGGATAGTTGGAAGGGTTTGCCTCTCAGCCAACCATAATGAACCTGTCAAAGCCAAAGAGATAGACAGAGTCAAGAAGATAAATATTAGCTACGGGTTACATCTGTTGCAATTTGTACTTTATATTTCACCCTTAATTACACAGAGTGTTCAACTTTGAAAGCTTATATAAATTTATACAGAGGACATACACAACGTTTCAAACTGTCATACTGTAGCAAAACACATCGAGTTTTACCTCGGATAGCTATGGCTCAATGTGACTTCCATTGGTAATGCGGCAGACGTCCCACCTGTAGTCAGTCTCTTGCCACACGCTACGTAGCATCTCTGCAACTGAGGCAGTAATTCGAGTTCGGAGCTCAACGACATTTGCAGGCAAAGGTGGTACGAACACTCGATCTTTAACGAATCCCCATAAGAAAAAATCCAGGGGAGTAAGATCTGGGGAACAAGATGGCCATGCTATCGGCACCGCTCTACCAATCCACCGACCTGGGAAATGGGTGTTGAAGTACTTGCGCGCTTCTCCAAGGTAATGAGGGGGTGCGCCATCTTGCTGGAAGTGAATGCGTCCTTCTTGGTCATCTTCAGCTAACTGTGGAATGAGGAACTCTTGGAGCATGTCCAGATATATGATACCGGTAATGGTCGTCTCCATGAAGAAGACGGGGCCGTACACTCTTTCTTTGCTGAGGGCGCGAAACATGTTCACCTTTGGGCTATCACAAACATGTTCCAGGGAGACATGTGGATTTTTGCTGCCCCAGATCCTGCACTGACATGAAACGTGCTCTCATCAGCGAAAATTAGGGAGTCCAGAAACTTCTCATCGTCTTGTATCCGATGAAACATTTGCATACAGAATTGCTTATGAACCACCTTATCTGCATCCGTAAGGTGTTGAACAATGGATAGTTTGTACACTTTTAAGTGTAACACTTAAGTGTTTTCATAACACTCACCACACAGTAACGTTTGGAATACCAGTTTCCCGAGACGCACGTCACGTTGACTTTCGTGGACTTCGAACAAAGCTCTCCCTAATCTGTTCCACTGTAGCATCAGAAACATGTAGCCAACGGGGTGGCTTGGCATGACACACAGAACATCCGGTCTGAACAAAATTCTTGTGCCAGTAGTAAATTGTAGGCCTACTAGGAGGTTCCTTGTGATACTGAGTGCGAAATTTCCCTTGAACGTATGCAGCAGACTTCGTTTCTTCAAACCAAAACACACGAGCACGCTCTGCACCTGTGAAAGTAGCCATCTTGATTTCAACTGTGGGAGTGCTCACGGTGACAGTATTGGGTACTACAGTACCACGTGCATTAAACTTGGTGTGTTTTGCTACATTATGACAGTTCAAAGTGTTGTGTATGTACTCTGTATAAATTTATATAAGCTTTCAAAGTTGTAAAGCTCTTTTTGAAACACCCTGTATAACATATTGTGACATGTTGTGCAACGGAGGACCCCTACCTCCCCAGCGGCACGTGGCGGTAACGAAGCACCTCGTAATAGGCGAGTCATCACCCCGCCACTCTCCCCGCGGTGACGTGTCGAGCGGAGCCGAAGTTAGCCGAGTTCCCGCAACCTGGTAGCTATGCAACGCGAGTCAACAGCGGTAACGTCACCAAGGGATATCGCGGTTGCTAGGCAGCAGTAAACAACTCCGGACAGCGTTGCTAAGAACATGGCACCAGACGACAATGGTCCGGAACGAGGCTACATAAGGAACAGCGAAGGCTATTCACAGTTAGTTCCGAGCAAGCCTACGAGCGAGTGTGTTATCAACGAGTTCTCAGGTCGCAAGTTACGAGCTACAGACGCGTGTGCGAGAATCAGTGATAGTTCGTGATAACCAATTATATTTGGAGTGTGTAATTCAGGAGACTTGTATAGCTCCCGCGCAATTAATACGTGAAGACTCTGGAAGATAGTGTTAAGAGATTTTGTTGTAGGGTTTGTAAACTGTGGAACCCGTAACATTGTGATAATTAATTGTAGCCGATATTTGTAGATTGTTCAATAAACCAATTAACGATCTCCACGGCGTATGCAGTAACGAAACACGTTACAATATATTATCTTTAAACTCATCTGATAACTAGATAACTAGAGCATTAATGTATTATGTTTATCATATGTTTTGTGTATGAGATGCATGGAATGAAGGCAAATTGGGAAGCTGTGTTCATCTGTCAATGTGTTTCATTTTCTGCACTATTTAACATGTGATTTTTTAATATAGTGAATATTTAATGAAACAAGGCAAAATAATTTGTGACTCTAAAAAGCATGGATAATTTTTCTTCAGGGGTTCTGTGTCTGAAGCAAATATACATGGAAGCTGGTGACATATGCAAAACAGCAAAGAATATATTTGGTATATGTTTATATACCATTACAATACACCTTTCAATTTTTGCTTCTGGCTGAAGAATTTTGTGAAACAAAGAATCTATGATATACATTACTTCACATACATTTGCAAAATACTTGAATCCATAACACAAATGTGCTTTTCCATGCAGTAGAACTGTTTCATCCATATCGATGAAAGAGCTAACAGCCGTTCATTTTTATGAAATTACTGGTACTCTATTTAGAAGGATATAAAGAATCCAGCATATATGAACATTAAAATAAGCCAACATTAACACAGTCAACCCTCCATATTTACAACTTCATCATTCATGTAATTCATAAATTTGTGATACATCTAATATATGTCCACTCTACATTCATGCATATTTGGCCATGCAAATAAGTACATTCACAGCCCATACTTTGTAGCGCAGATAGTCAAAGTGATAGATTGTGATCCTTTCATGGAGGGGAGTCTCAAAATTATGAGTGGAATTGATGTTTCAGCCTGCCCCTATTCTCAAATTCAAAAGGGACCGCAGGAAACAGCATAACAAGTGATTATCAACAGGTTTTCTCACCCCAAATCCTGTCTCACCCAGCCTCAACACACTTCAATTGCCCTCTTTGGAAGATTCAGATTTTTATCACCATAGTAGTTTTATATCAATATTATTACTCATGCACACAATACATACATACATATTTAATACATAATATATTATTATTTACTTATTTTTGGCTATGTTCTCATACATTTGCTCTCTGTTTTCTCATGCCATAAACCCAACACCATTTCTTCCACCGAATTACTGTCTCAGCATATGCAAATTCCATATTTGCATGAGTTTACAAAAACATAACCTTTGTGAATAGCAGTATTTACCATACACTAACATGCAAATTCTAAAAAGCCTAACATGCAAGTTAGTAGCTCCATGCAAAACTGTATTACAGATTACTGGCTTGTGTTGAAGAGTAACTGAGACAGACAACACAGCCATTAATCTGTATTCTGTTTGATATATTCATGCAACAAGTGTTTCTCTTCGCTCTGTAACTTGTTACAGGTTGGCCAACATTTCTAAACCAAACATTATGAGGACATCTATATAACACAATTATTCTGAATATGTGAAACATAAAAATATTAACCAATATTATTTATAATTCTGAGCTTTCAGTGCAAATAACCACACCATTTAAGTGCTTCTGAACTTATAACATACAGATCACCAACCAACTATTCATACAGTACATGTGAAAAAACTCATTTTCATTTTGCTTCATTAAAAATGTTCAAAATACTTGCATTTACATACTTCCTAAAAATAACGAAACCAATAAGATTAACACAGGAAATTCCATGGTAGTCTGATATGGGTAGCTTGTTAGGTGAAATAACAAAACCAATATCATGCATGTGGCAGAAAACTGCCTGTGCTGATTCAGTTAGCACTGTTACTTCCTAGCCAAATGGTTCCAAATTTCATTTTTGGGCCAGTGGCTGGCTATTCAACTAAAGACTTTTGTGGCAGTCCTTCCATCCCCTACAGAAAACTACTGGGAGAGTACCTTAAAATAAGCAACACATGTTTCTCCCACACATTCCAAATTCATAATTGACAGGCATAATCCCATCTGATGTTATGTAGCCTATGTAGATGAGAAAATGTTGATATATTAACTGAGAAATAACTCAAAAGAAGGCCACCTTCTTCTACTCAAAGTATGTTACAGTTTTAGTTATGTGAATATGATTACGTCCAGCGATAATCCATAAAAACTATATGAAAAAAGCAGTCTGTGGTGGTCTAAGTGACAAATTAAATGTCAAAAATGCGAAAGTCATGGCTGGAGGGAAACAAAGATGTCACATCTGTAATAATGTGATGTAGAAATGATTTACATGTGTGTGCTTTGGAAAATCACCTATATATCCTACTATGTGTAAAATAACCATTTATACAAAAATTCAATCTGTTTTCTGTAAATCCATCCAAATGCCACCCTTCCATCTTATTCCATGTAGCTGTTTTCCAAGCAGTATCTGTATCAATCTTAACACGTTTAAAAGTGAAATTCTATTTTGAATTACACAGAATTGTTACATTTACATTTATTTTCACTTCATGGATCCAATCATCTCCCTGTAGGGCTGGATATAGAACATGCCATACATTACAAATTCATGATGACTACACACTAAAAAGGATTCTACTAAACCAATGTAAATGCAAAAAGGCACAAACAACATTGTGTGGTAAGTGTAAACTTTCCAAATATATTATATACAGACTGTACCACTATCACAGATTCAAAACACTGACACGTTTTCAGACTGCTGAAACATGTCGGTCATGTCCTCTCTTTTTCATTCACAATAATGTATGACTCTTTCTTTTATTATACCACAGGCAAGAGTGTTATGCCATTAATTAGAAAAGTCTATTTTAAAAATCATACCATACAATGTTACTAGCTCAAGCAATTGGAGTAAAGTGTATAAATATTACTCTGATTCATACTACACATTACACATTGCTGTTACCACAGACTGCAGAACAAATTCTTAAACTTCCCATCAAAATGTACAGTGGCCACACCTAGTCACTCAAGCACAGCAGAGAGCAGAAAAACACTTTTACTATGTGGTTAGTTATAACAAACAATGTGATGTGAGACTCACTGTCGGAACACTGATAAATTTCTCACTGCCCTCTACTGCATCCTTTGTGCGTCAGCAAACAGTTGCAAGAAGAGAAAGAGAGAAGGGTGGGGTGCATGGTCAGGAAAACAAAAGATAAACAACAATTACTCCATCACCAAATCAGATCATATTCAAATTAGTATGTAAATGCTAGTGTTCCAAGATGTGAGATATACCCTAACAGAAGTAGTGAGTCATATGCAGATAGTCTACCAATCAACTTCCTGTATTTCCTCGTGTAATGGCCACAGTTTTCACTTGAGTTTCTTTAACTTGGATCTCAGAATTATTTCAACTTTTGTAACAAGAATGAATAATGTACAAAGACTGGAAAACATACAAGTAAAGGGTAAAGTTGTCCCTGTGCTTATATAATTAAGCACTATGCCATGAAGGTGTATGGGGGAGTGAGTGTATAGATTCACATTTTCTTGACCTCGGCACTAGTTGGAGGTGACTGGTCAGCTTCACACCCTGGCCGCTTTACCCCTGGGGAAAGAGCCCTCAGTAGTCATTGGATAGGAGGTTGGCTGAACCCTGGAGCCAGTCTGGATAACGTGGAGAAGAGAGAATTCTATACCCTACAGGCACTCAAACTCCAAACTTTTGGTCGTCCAGACTGTAGCTAGTTGCTGTACCAATAACGCTATCCCAATTTGAAAAAAATATTCTGGAAATACACAATGGCTCAAAATTTAGTCAACCAAGCCTATAAGTCTGACTTCCAGTTGCAGCTCTGAGTAGAGAGGGAGAAGATAAATACAAACACATCAGTGATTTATTACAACTTGGTAGGGAACAAAGCTGAGTTCACTACCACTGGGTGACATGTGGATCTTCTTCACTCATATGCATTTTCACAAGTTACATTTTTAGTAAGACAGTAATCTCAGAGGGCATTTTCAAATTCTAGGTAGATAGGTGATAAAAAACTGTATTCTATAACTTTCAATCATAAAGCCTAGGTGTTCATTATACGAGCAAACACAATACGGGCAAAAGAGCTATTTATTTTTAATATATTTCAACTATAAAGCATATCCAGCCAGCAAGCAATCATTTTGATAAAATGAAGGTACTGCCCCCATACTACTACTATGTCAATGATGCTATCTCAACACAGTACATATTAATGGCAAGATTAACTAAAAACTGAAAGAAATATATGGTATGATGATATAATGCATAGTTAGGAAGAGGACATAACAAAACAAGGTCACAAAGACATCATCATGCTGAAGTGTGGATAGATGTTCAAGTTCTCTTTTCAGAGGCCCCAAGACATTTAGTACTGAAAAATGAGTACTTCAAACAGGGCACTGAATACAAGAATTAAAAAAAGAAGTAAAAGTATCCTTGTAACAAGCCGTGAAGGCCCATAGGGTTGTGAGATGTTGAGGCTCCCACATTTTCTAGACAATCGGCTCATGGATGGAGGTGAGGTTGTCAGCCTTATGCACCTGCCGCCCTTTAACCCCAGTAATATTCCTGGTACTCATTTATGTTAGAGGCTCAGTTGAACCCAGGGCCATATTGCAGCTGGAAAAATGAGGTAAATTAAAAAAAATCCACCTCATCAGGATTGGATCCCGCTGCCTTCCAGCTTGTAGCATAGTGTCTTAACCATCTACGCTAACAATGGCATCTTAAATATAGCAAACCCCCCATTCATGGTTTCTTCAGGGACCAGATGATTTCAGAATTAAGCTAAGGAAAATCATAAATTGAGACAATTTGACACTGGGGTTATTGGCTTGAGATAGCTGAAACTGAATATTAAATGTGGGAAACATCTTAAAGAAACATTAGATGGGTGTTCCACTATAATCTGAAGAATGCTAGCAGTCCTTACCCTGACAAAGGAAGCAGCATATTCCTCTGACATATATGTAGGTGAATCTTCAGTCATCACTGTGAGAACCTTAGATCTCATTCCTATATAATTTATCTATAAGGTTCAAAGTCCCACAATTAAGATGATGTAGATAGAACATAACCTGCCAAATTGATACTATCCAGATATCTGCATTCTCATAAAGTTCATAAAAAATAAGTCACCAAACAAAAAGCATGAGAAATAAAAATATTTAAATTTGGAACATGATTAATGAGCTAAACTCAGATGGTCAAGATTCAGATTGACTGTAGTGGTAGACGCAACCTCCCTTCACCACCACATCCAGCACTCTAAACACTCCAACATGATGTTTTGCAATATTCTGTTTTCAGTGAATGGCTGCTAAAAGTGCTAACTTCAAAGAACTAAGTGGAATGCATCAATCCAAATAAGACGGTAATTATACCGTTTACTAGGAAGAGAAATATAAAGGACCTTAAGGAACCCTCTTCAATAAGGCAATCCAGCTCTCCAGCGATGTCAAGTACCTTGGTCTAGAATTAGACAAAGGACTGACATGGAAAAAGCAGCTGGACATGGTCATCAACAAAGCCTATAAGGCTTTTTGGACAAGCAGAAGCATGTTTGGTAAAACCTGGGGACTGCAGCCGCACGTTGTGCATTGGATATACACTGCGGTTGTGAGACCCATAATTACATACGGCACCACAGTATGTGGTCCAGAGTTAAACTCAAGATAAGCAAGGCAGAACTTAGCAAACTGCAAAGGTTGGCTTGCTTGGGTATCATAGGAGCAATTTGAACATCTCCAACAGCTACACTGGGGATACTCCTTGGACTCCCCCCACTGCATATACAGTAGGAGGCAGAGGCCAGGGCAGGAATCTACCATCTCCAGTGCAGTGGTCAATGGAAACCTAGATCTGATAGTTTCGGCCATGCATGCATACATAACTCAGGACATGAAAAAGGAACCCATATTACAAATGGGGTCTGACAAAATGATACTGAGACATGTATATGAAAAACCCTTCACAGTCAGATTTCCTGACAGGAGTGAATGGGAAGACAGGTTTCAGCCTGATAGAAAAGGGGGGGGGGATCTGGTATACAGATGGTTCCAAGATAAATAAGGGCACTGGAGCTGGTGTGTACTGCTATGGCATGAGGCGGAAACTTAGTTTCAGCCTTGGGCAGTACACGACAGTATTCCAGGCAGAAGTATATGCCATTATGGCATGTATTATGGAGAATTTAGATAGGAATTATAGAAATAGGAACATCTACATTCTATCTGACAGCCAAGCTGCACTTAAAGCGCATGACAAACACCAGATCAACTTAAAATTGGTGTGGAATGCCCACCTAACTCTCATGGAAGTGGCCAAACATAACAGGGTACAACTGATATGGGTGCCGGGGCATGAGGGTATTGCTGGAAACAAAACAGCAGACCAATTGGCCAAGATTGGACCTGAATATCCGTCATACGACTTGAACCAGCCTGTGGCATCTCTGTAGGAGTTGCCAGACAGGCAATCAGGGGCTGGACAAACGTGAGAAGTTAAAAGAGGACCCAGCTACGATGGGTGGTAGGACTACTTACAGGCCACTGTCGCCTTAAAGTACACCTCTTCAAACTGGTACTAAGTGACAGTCCCACTTGTGAGAGGTGTCAAGAAGAAAATGAAACAGCCACACATATCCTGTGTGAATGTGAGGCCTTAGCTTACTTAAGATTATGTCACTAGGGTCAATACTTTATGGAACCAAGTGATTATTTTGATGCCCCCACGTACAAAATCCTGCGCCTCATTTGAAGCGCAGGATTGCTGAGGGGATAATCAAAAGGGGAAGCACAATAGACCACTGTAGGTCACGGTGCAAGGGCCGAGAAGGCCTACCCCTCATACATTCAGTCATTCATTCATTCATTCATTCATTCAAGTGGAACAAACAATCAACTTCAAGGACTCTGCGTTTCACAAGCCTAATCCAGTCTGGTCCAGTCTCATTATATATTATAAAACTTGTTCTGCTAGCATCATGGTCTAGCTTCAATCTTATGGCAGTCCATGCCCAATCTGTGGTAGACAAAATGGAACTCAAACAGACTTTCCTTGAGCACTTCCACACAATCATCTCTCCACCCATATTCCATGTATTACTACTCCTGCGAAGTGAGATGCTTCCTAAGAGCTAACACAATACCACAGCCCCAGAACTCAGCTGAGGTACACCATTTTGTTGTTGTCTGGGATGTAACGCCATGCAGTGCAGTTGTCTCAAAGGAATATACTGTCACTGTCTTCAGGGTCATAGAGTAAGCCAGGCAAGAAGCAAGTGGCAAACTCTAATTGCTCTGGCTGCTGTTCGCTTCCTGTTGAGAGGGATGTGATTTCCTCCAAAACATTGCACTTTTCCCAAACTAAACAGCTTTACATGCCAGAAGACTGCACTCTTCTCAGTCACTGCTGGGAGAACCTCAAGTTCAACACAAGGAAGTTTTCTTTGCAATGTTATTAGTAATGTAACCAGAACTTTTTTTAATACTGAAATGTTTATATCTGTGAAAAATTTTGTTAAGTGCAGAAAGATAAATAGACACATATGGCAAATCCAAAAAATGGCTTCTTTCAAACAAATTAAGATATAATATTTACAATTTATTCATAATCAACTTAATTCAGGGAATAAAAAAATTTGTAATACCATGAACCCTTAAAACAATATGTAAATTTATATGATTCCCCCATTAAAGTTATTGATGTCACTAGAATTAATTAAAAAATCCATTATATCTACCTCTATCAGTGTCTGTTAACTGCAGTTACAGTCTCTGAAAACATCTCCATTAAATGTTACTGACTTGCCACTAATTTGGGATCTATGAAACTGAACATTAAATGACAGAAAACCTCAAGTGAAGGAACATTAAATGAGGACTTCACATAACAACAAACAACAACAACAACAACAACACAAACAATCAAGAATTCAGCAAACCCCATTAGAGCAAACCCGGTCTGAGAAACCATGATATGTATTATTCTGTAGGACAAAAATATAAAATCGGACATATATCTGAGTCATTTTTAACATTAAATTCAAAAATATATTCACAACAATATTATCAGATTACTTCCATATATTGCTAAACATGATTTTTATCTCTTACTCTTCTTAGCTACCTTTCTGATTATCTTACAACATAAAAGAACTTCCACAACAATTATTTTCCAGATGCTCTTGTCTGTTCACCAACAGAATGTCATGTAACATGCAGTACTGAGGTCTGAGTGGCAAATTTTTCATGTCACGTTACTTATAACCTGACTGACAACCTCCAAAGTTAAACCAGGAAAATGATAAACTAACCTCTTTTGTGAGACGCTCACGTTCAGTGCGGTCATGATCTCGTTCACGAATCTGTCCATGCAGTTTGGCAATCTCCCGCAAGAAGTCGTCTCTTTCCTGTTCTCGCTCAGCAGCCTGCTCTTCCAAGAAGAGACGTGTGGCACGCAGCTGCTTATCTGCAGCCTCTACCTATCAAAAAATAAAATATGTAAAGAGATGATGGATGAATTGGTGACAGATGCAAGTACAATGTTGGGGGGATGATTTTTCCCACACTCTAGTAGTTCCAAGATGGCTTGTAATAGATCTGCAAATAGCATATAACAGAGCATGTGGATCATAGTTTTAGGATCATAATTATGGTAAAGCTATCCCTGTAACAGGCCGTCAACGTCCATAGGGTTATGAGACAGCTAGGCTACCACATTTTCTTTAGACAATTGGCTCACAGCCTTACGTGCTGGCTGTCCTTTATCCCCCAGGAAGATTCCTGGTACCCATTTCTCTTAGAGGCTAAGTTGACCCCAGGGCCAGAGTGCAGCTAGAAAAATTAGGTAAATTGAAAAAATCCACCTCATTGGGGCTCGAATCCACAACCATCCGGCTTGTAGCATAGTGCCTCAACCAACTACACTACGGCGTGCCCCCAGGATCATAACTAAACTTCAGAAAACAAACTCAATTATTTAGATGAACTGTAGATGTAAATTTTTTGTGTTTTTCTTCAGTCACTCCAGGAAAGTGCTGGGACAGTACCTCAAATTAGGCCACAACTGCTCCCTTCTGTAACCTTTTCAATTCATTATTCATTGCTCATCACATTACTTGATGCCACACAGTCCAGCTACTGGCAACACTGTAAAATAAACCATAACTCAAGTAAGATGTGAAATACGAACAGTAAAACACTGTGAAGCATATCCATTGTTAGGCAACAGCCCAGTAAACACCTTCCCACTTATGCACGTGACAACTGGGCATCCACTGCTAGGCAATGTATTAGTGAGCACATCTGGTCAACAATTGAGGATATCCATTGCTGGGCGATGCAAACACTTTTCCATGCATACTCTAACTGTCTAGTGCGTTAAGGCCCTTTGCGTTGGGTGCCACTCCTTCTAACCATCCTTCTCCGGCAGTCCTCTGAAGAGCCCTTTGGTTGCTGGTTGCATCTGCTCCTCTAGCTGTTCCCTCTCACCTGTTGTTACTTTGAGTTGGCAGGTTGCTGCTGCATCCTTCCTATCCAGTTCTGTTTCCCTTTTTGTTGTTCTGGTGGATAATAGTTTGTGGGGTATGGGTTATCAGAGTGCTGGGCGCCAGTAGGCTTACTGTAACGGCTTACATTTCGGGGAAAAGGGGGGATGAACTGGAAACTACAGGTGCTAGGTACTGCGTTCTCACTGGAGCGATGAGATTCGGTCTCAGGGTGAATACGGGCCTCACGTCAGCGGGAAAGAGAAGAGTGTTTTAGGTAGGCACTAACACACACTGTTTAATTAGCCAATCTTGCTACACACGTACATTTAACAGCACTTGTTGCACTTCCTTAAAACACCTGGAAATCTCTCCAACGTTGGCGACCGGACCCCTGGCTAGTTAGTTAGCGGCTGTTTCTTTTAGCACAACCCCTAGAATTGCACTTTCACTTATACTTTTAGCACAAAGAAAATTTCACGTTAAATTTAGAAGAGTTATCCAGAGATTGTTCCTGCAAACACTTAAACATAATTTTGTTTTAACTTTGATTTTTTTTTAACCCAAACTGCCAGTGATGCTAGTTTTCCGGCTGTACACTTGGAGGGTTGTTCAGAGACTCTTCTCGCAGACTGACCCTGCTTCGAAGCAAGAAATCTTCGCGGCTTCAGCTCCGCCTCCAAGTTACTACCCTAATTTCTGCTGATTGGAACAATTCGAATTTAGGGAGTTAACCATAATTCTCACTGCTCCAATCACATAACTTTAATTTGGGACTTTGGACCTTAAAGTCCTAACGTCGTTTTTGACAGCTGCTTGAAAAATTATACCAGTAGCGTGGGTTGCTGGCCTTCCCACTTTTGACTTACGGGGTTCAAAACTTGTCAAGTGTAACTTTACCAAAGGATCCCGCCGGTCAACTTTCTAACTGAATTTCCAGGAAAACTCTGCGGGGTGCTTCCTGTCTGGTCTTTGTAGCAGTGAAGCAGGCCCTATTCTTGAAACCAAGAATCGGGCTAAGTCACCCTTGAGTGTTCCTTGCTACCTCTTGTGTATAATTACTCTAAAAAGAAATATTGATTACAAATAAAGATGGTGGTGTCAGTGGTACGGCTACAATACGGTGTTCTCAATGTGTTTTCTGTGCGTGGTCTTTGCCAAAGGGTTATAGGGGACAATGAAGCTAATTTGCTGTCAGTTGTAGAATGGGAAGCATAATACAGAAAGACCTTGGTGGTCAAGGAAGAAGGGTTCAGCTGAAGATTGAATATGAGATGTTATAATTGGTTATAAATGTAATAAAAGTGTCAATAAATCCAATCATCCATTCCAGAACCCATTATTATTATTCACGCAAACCCCTCATACATGACAATATTTTGTTCCTGTGTCATGCTACATAACATCACTTAAAAAGTCTTCATATTCCTACGATTAAGTCAACAAAAATCCATACAATAAATAATTCACCAACGTACAAGTATGTAAAATAAGAAAGCAGTCTTCTGGGATTTGGCACCATGTATATGTGGTGTTAACTGACGTTTTGGAGGAATGTATCGCCTCCGAAACGTCGGTTAACACCACATATACACGGTGCCAAATCCCAGAAGACTGCTTTCTTCATAGTCACCGCCGTGGAAGCCTCAAATCTTACATATGTAAAATAGGTTAATAGGACTGGATTTCATAAGTCAAAACAAAGACCTACTGGACAACAACTGCGCTTCTATGTAAGAAAACAGGTAACTTCACATGCTACCAACTGTATTTACATACTTCTCAGTTTAACTTGAATCAATATGCATCACCCTACACCCTTGCAGTGACAAACCAGCATCCAACTATCTGAGATATGGTCAGGTATCACTCTTCTAACAGTACTTGCAGTAGTTTCAGCTACTATGCAGTTCAGGGCCCAAAAACTTGTGTTTATAGGAATGTATAATGAGTGTTAAAACTAGTTTTGCGAACTGGATAAACAATTAGCGGTAGTAATTTAAAATTTAAAATGTCCAGATACCCAATATAATATGAAATCTTGTGACCAGAGATTTCATTAGAAGCAGGGAATTTCTTCAGTGGCTGAGTAACTACTAGCTTAAGAAGGATGGTGGTGAATAGTGCTACAACAGTTTCATCCAACATACTTCTGAAGTAACTGTATGCCAAATACAATGTATGATGTGATTATATCTTCCACTGTTAGCATAGTGGTTGAGGCACTATGCTAAAAGCCGGAAGGTCGTGGGTTCAAGTCCAGATGAGGTCATTGGATTTTCTTCAATTGACCTAACCCTTCCAGCCACACTATGGCCCTGTGGTTGACTCAGCCTCTAACAGAAATGAGAACCAGGAATTAATTAAATAATTTCCTGAGTAAAGCGCGACCGGCCCTTAAGGCTGACAACCTTAGCGCCATCCTTGAGCTGACTGTCTAGAAAATGTGGGATCCTCAAATATCACAACCCTATGGGCCTTCATGGCCTGGTACAGGGATAGCTTTACTTTTTTTTTATATTCAATAACATCACTAAAAGTGTCCCCTTCCTTAAACATTACAAAACTTATGATAAAGAAATTCAGTTCTGTAGCCCATTATATGTGTTGTACTGTGCAATATCAAATAACAAAATACACATGAATAAGGAAATACAAAAACATCAGACACACAACTGCAAGTTCGTGCATAATTACAACGAAAGTCTAACAGAATCAGTACAACATACTCTCAATTATCTGTGGTAATGGAGGCAAGAAGCAATGTGAGTAAATAAAAACACTGGATCATCCAAGATGAAAATACCCATCATCCACACTGAAGTATTACTTACTGGTTCTAATGCTGGTAACTAAACAGTTAGAGAAATGTCTTCTGCATCGGCTGGGACAAAAATAAAATAATGAAATAAAAAGTTGCTGCAGGGTAAGATGATGAACAATCTAATGAAATTCAACACAAAGTATAAGTGAAACATATTACTAAAACAGGTGTAATAGGAAATATATCATCATGGAAAAGCTTAATCAATAACTGATTCCAAAAGTTCTGTGTTAATCCAAGACTCAGACAATCCACACACAAATAATCACAAGTCTAGTGTGTATAAAATTAAGTGCAATCAAATCCAATTTAAGAATTAATAAAACCACATAGTACAGGTCTATCATTTAATGGGGGCTACTAAGTTATGCAGTAGCATATTTGGTTGAAGCACTAAGCTACAAGCAGAAAGGTATGGGTTAAAGTCCCGATGAGGTCACTTGATTTTTTCAATTCCAGCCGCACTATGGCCCTGGGGTCAACTCAGCTTCTAATAGAAATGAGTACCAGGAATATTCTTGGAATATTCTTGGGAGTAAAGGGCAGCCAGCACATAAGGCTGACAACCTTGCTTCCATCTATAAGCCGATTGTCTAGAAAATGTGGGAACCTCAACTTCAGAGTGATTTTAAGTGACAGTTTCTGTGTTGAGATCCCTTGCCAGGAGACAACTAGTTTAAACAGAGAATTCTAGTACATGTGCAATGGTGAACTGGAAAGTGTGTAAATCTGCAATAGCGCTATATTTAAGTGTGATTAAGAGTACTTGTAACCAAGGTGATAATAAGTCTTAATCATCTGAATGACAACCCATTATTGTGGTAACACGTACCCATACACGTGGCAATACATTAATGCAACAGGATGCTTGATTACAATATTATCTTATGAACTCATTTGTCACAGCTTTCTAAATGCAACAGCAATGTATATCATTTGTTGTATTCTTAATCACCATAGGAGGAGTCAACATTCACTAACATATTCCTGCATTATTTTGTTCACGTCAGACCCAACATCAACTGTTCCCATCTAAGCACCCACATATAGCAACAGCTGTGAATACAAACAGCAAAACAGCACAACATGCTATGTCACAAAGCCTGGATGTGTTGTTATTCTTCTCTGAAACATTAATGACCTCTTGGCAGCAAACCCCGTGAATCAAGTGGGGACTGTCTAATGAAACCTGACAGAAATACAAATAAAATCAAATGTATACAAATTTCCCATTGTACTTCCAGCATTCTAATACCATTCCTCTAAACCAGGCATGTCCAATGCATCGATCGTGATCGACTGGTCGATCGCGGGACAATATTTGGTCGATCTCATAGGCCTATAAGGAAATTATACGTGTAGAGCATGTAAATTCACTTGTAATATATGATTATATTCATATTTTGAAGGGAAAATACGTATTAAAGTAGTCTGTACTTTCGATGTATGTTGCTTTTACAACAAACATCATGTGTCGTGTTATTTTTACCAATATTTTTGCTTAAAGAGAGG
Source organism: Cryptotermes secundus (assembly GCF_002891405.2). Taxonomy (NCBI): domain Eukaryota; kingdom Metazoa; phylum Arthropoda; class Insecta; order Blattodea; family Kalotermitidae; genus Cryptotermes; species Cryptotermes secundus. The sequence goes on from NW_019737394.1 coordinate 1,696,197, forward strand.
TACGACGATACGAGGGGGTGGTAGATCACTGGCAGTTTTGACAATAAAGAGTCGATCACAACCTATTTGAAGTTGGACATGCCTGCTCTAACCAATCCACTAAACTGTGTTCATTACAATGAAATCTGAGAATGGTAGGAAGGTATAATCTCTTATTAGAAGAAAGGCATGAAAGATAACAAAAATTAAAAAATTAACAATTTCATTCACATAGTAGATGCACAAACATACAATATAAAGAAGAGGGGAAGCTGAAAGACAATGTTCTGCTGCAATGTATGAGAACATTTCATGTGATATTTTCTCCAAATATTTACAGGAATATGTTAAAACTCACTGTCAAATCCATCAAACAGAGCCAGTCCAATCTGTCTACATCACACACCTTCACTCAAATGTCTCAGTAATGCAGAACTTATTTGACCACATAAACTGCTACATTTTAATAAAACAGATGACTGTCAAACAATTATACAATGTATAAACAAGCGCAGGTGGAGCAAATGCTAACATTTACAAGCCACAATGCTCTTTCGCATTCCTAAACAACAAACACACTGGCTACATTCACAGACTTTACACATATTTACTTGCAGCAACAATTCAATTATAAGAGTCAAGAAAGATCCTTGCCTGTTGTTGCAAGTCATCTCGTTCCTTGCGAGCCTCTTCTGACAGACGATCACCTTCCTGGCACAATTCCTCAATTAATTTGAGATGTGGGGACTTATGATCACCAAATGCCCTCTCACTCAGGACTGAACGTGCTGCAAGCACAATTTTCCTTCAGTCATAAAGGATTAATTCAATAGCTGACTCATTGCGCTACAACATACTACAATAATTCAAGAATTATCTTCAAACATTGTCCACTGCAGTGACAGAGAATACATACATTTCAGAAGCTTACTCTGTCTGCACCTTCAGGTAGCCAGAAAGGATAAGCATTTTATGGGGGTCCGCAAGGCTTAACAAGAAAGAAATATCCTTATCTGTCACAACAGAATAGGCATCTTTCCTTTCTACATGAAAACGATCACAGACCAAGCTTGTAATCGTCTGCATGTTCTACTCCATGCACATAATAAACAACACCCAAAGAAAATTCTCCTGAAATGAAACTGGATCACTGTCACAAACCACTAGGACCACAACATATTACATGCATTGTAATTATTCATCATATTATGAGCACAATAACTCTGTAAAATTCACATAGTGGGGGGGTTGAATCCAGTTGGATCCACTTGGCACAGCGGTCACTGATTGGCCTATTGTACCTGCCCTGGGTGATTATGATGATGGAGAATTTTTGGTGGAATGAAGATTGGCGGGGAAACCGAAGTAACCGGAGAAAACCTACCCCAGCGCCACTTTGTCCACCACAAATCCCACTTCACCAGACCCGGGTTTGAACCCGGGCCGCCACGGTGGGAAGACAGCGACTAACCGCTTGAGCCATGTCACAACCTACAATAACTCTGTAACATATTTTCCTAAATAAATACCCTAACATGTAAACAGCCATTTAAAACCATGCTGAAACAGAAAATTACTCACAGGAATAGTAACAAGATACATGAATAAATTAAAAACGAAAATTTAACTTAGATAATCGGAACATCTACTTCCTTCTGGAGTATTAAAACTTATTTTCAAACTACAGCATATCTCAAACAATATTATTTGTATGTCTTATACATTTACCTCCCAATAATGTGTATCCCTGCAAGGAAAAAATGGAGTTTCCACTTGAAGCCCCAATAACTAAATTAACTATAACAAAACCAAAGAGTTTTGGTGTTTTCACAACAGTGATTTTAAGGTTGTGGCCTTCTGGGTTGTGACACCACTCAGTTTTGTGGATGGACATTGATGTCTTGAAGGAACATGCTTTCTCCATCTTCACAGCTGAAGCATGCAGGTTATTGCCCCCCCTGAAGTCCAAATTTCTTGCCTGTGGAAAGATTTATGGTGGCCTTGTAAAGGGCCAGTTCTGCTCATTCCCCATACAACTCCACTTTCCTCCAGAAAACAACACTGGATCCCTGAGAATGTCTGTTCTCTCAGTATTCTAGTTCCACCCGTGACAATAAACCAGCATGCCCCTTGCAATGGTCAATTTTTGTCCATGTTTGTCCAGGTTCTTCCCACTGGCCAGGCACAGGTTCCTATCTTAATCTCCTCTCCTTGGGTCTCACGAACAACCTCCATTTAACTTGCTTACACAAACTTTCAAATGTGAAGATGTAGGCAGCACATTCCTCCGAAATGTCTGTGTCCACCAACAAAACTACATGGCACACAACTCAGAAGACCACAATCTTAAAAATAGCAGCATTTTGCGTTTTGTGAAATGAATTTCATTTCTGAAGCTCTGATAACAGAATTTCAAGAGCCAACACATTTCAATATATCAACGGTTAGTTGACAAGCCAGTTTTCATACAAAAGGAATGCTGTAAAATGTCAAATAAAAAAAATGGTTTATAGCTCAAATGAGCCAGCAGTAAGAATAATCTTAAAAAATATGTACATCAAATTTTACCATCATAGCATGTTTCTCATAGGAAGTTATAACCCTTTTTTCTATTTATAATCTGAATCAACGTGGGTACTTTCACACCTAGCTTGCAGCTAAAGATAAAAGTATGATGCCACCCACCTTTATCCTGCAACTGGGCCATGTTATGAAGCCTCCTTACAAGACAAGGTTCAATGCTTTCACCAAACCCTTCAGTAACATCCTCTCTCTTCCCAAGCTCACGTTCCAGTTCTGTGACTTGAGACCTAGCTGCTCGCAAATCTGACTCCAGGACTTCCTTAATAATTTTCAGTTTTGCCAGCTGTTCCTGTAGGAGCACACATTCTTTTTCCTTCACTTCAACATTTTCCAGTTGCTTTAGAAGTTCATCCTTTCTTTTAACTTCAACATCTAGTTGGTTAGTCAGAATATTCACTTTCTCCTTCAACAACATTACTGCATCATGTGTAATCTGAACAGTTCTAGGCAAAGTGCCTGAGAGACCAAGTATAGCCACTGCTTCAGCTTTCAACCTTTCCAGGCAGCTGTCAAGTTCCGAGCGGAAATCCAAAGACACATCTCTGTTCCTCTCTATGTAATCCAATAAGTTATCTTCATCAATAAGGCTGATAATACTTGATGCATCAGGAGCAAAATGAACCCTATGAGTTCCATGGGCTGAAATGCTACTTCTTTCTGTAAGGGGTATAAGGGAATGATCAAAGCTGTGTGATGTCACTGACACCTCATCACAAATGACCTGATCTTGTGGCATTAATATCTCATTCCTTTGTGGGCTTCTTACAGTGGATTCTACTGAGAAAGTCTCTCCATTTTTAATGCTACTGCTGTCATTTCTTGTTTCTGTATTATCATCAGACTTACTGCATACATTTTCAGGAACACATGGAAGTGTTTGGTCTTTCATTTCATTGTTGTTCTTGCTCAATTCTCCACTATTCTTTGAAGCTACTGGCTCAAACTTTAGCAGTTCTCCAATAAGAGTATTGTTTAACTCATCTTCACAAACATTGAGGTAAGCAACCAGTTCTCGCAACAGGTACCTCAAGGTATCAGTTATTTTTCTTAGACAGTCCCTGTGAATAAGTTATATATATTGCAATACACACTGTCAACAAGCAAAGACACAAATTTGCAGTCTAATGCAATTAACAGAATTATGATAGAGGCAAACTGTATATTGGTGAGAAGCATAAAGTAGCTACAATGTATTGCTTGTTATAGAAGTTAACTAAAAGCCAGACATTTTTACTTGATTTAGTACCAGGTTAAAAATCTGAATCTGCAAAATGTTCTATAAGCCCACATATGCTTTGGACTTTTATATTTACTTCAGAAATTAAAATTATTAAAACATATTAATTGCTGTTTTTATACATAATAAGCAGTCCACAAGCTGGTAAAGCTGACCTTACAATAATGGTAAAGTATGGTTTACAGTAAACTGTATCTTTCAGAAGTCGCAAGGTCCAGTCTATTGCAAAAGTTGATTATATAAAGGACACTTATGTCTTACATTAACATAACCTATTCTACCCATGTAATTCAATATTATAAGCTACATGCATATATTTTTAACTAAATTCTTACTCTGTTTTTCCAGGCAATAAATGCAAGTTTTTAAATAAATCATGAATATCATTTAAACAGCAATTAAACACAATAAGTTGCGAACATACAATATCATTCCATTTTGACCCATCATACCTTTCTCTGATCAGCTGCTCCAGATCTGTATCCAGGACTGAGACAGCATTCTCTGTTCCAACAGCTGAGCTATCTCCCAATTTAATTTGCATTGCAAGCTTAGTCTTCTCCAACTGAAATAAAAAAGCTTATTTAAATAGAGACTGAGCCCCTGTTTATGCTAATCATTTTAAATGTTAAGGCTCCACTTGGGAGGCAGGATAAAGAAGGGAAAGTAATGTTAAAATGGATCTTACAGAAACAGGAGATGAGGTATGTGACCTGAAACCAAATGGCTCAAGAAAGTGTTCACTGAATGGCTTTTGTAGGGCTGCACTAACAGTGAACCTTCTGGTTTCAAAACAGAGGTCCAAGAGGTGAGTACCTATAAATATGATGGTTCTTATAAAAGTGTATATTATTCATATAAAGAACAAAACTTAAGTGCTTAGGCTTTAATACATGGTTCAAATATTCAACTGTTTCAGACCTTATCCATAAAACACTTTTGTGAAGTTCAGTGAATAAAACCGAAAATGTTGTACACAGTGACAGTATTAATAGTTAATAGAAAGCACACAATTCCAGAATGTCACCAAAATGTGGCACAGAGAAGGCCTAAAACAGTTAAATACTAGAACCACATGCAACAGGATGAAGTACTACAGTATTTAATCTACAGCAAAAATATCTGAAGTATCAGAACACTTTTTCCCATACAGCCATGAAAAGTTAATACAGTTGGATTTGAATTTCTCACAGAGGTAAAAAAAAAAAAAAAAAAAAAAAAAAAAAAAAAAAAAAAAAAAAAAAAAAAAAAAAAAAAAAAACTTTTGAGCTGAAATACCAGATAGTTTGGAGAAAGCCTGAAATTTCTGAGGAATGTACCATCTCCATGTTCAGGGTCAGAGTAAGACAAGTAGGAAATCTTCAGAAGTAGGCAGCTTAGTTTACCACCTGCTTCTGCTAATTTCTTGCTTTGCTTACTCTTCAGCCCTGAAGATGGAGGTGATGCATTCCTCTGGAACATTGGGCCTTATTCAAACTACATGTAACTTAGATGATTTAGTATCATATGAAAGGGCACATTAAAGGTAATGGCTTAGTTACTGCTATGCTTAAGCCCATCATAAATACATACAGCAGGAAAGGAGGTAAGTCCCCATACATTACACACAGAGATATGAGTGATCAACTTTGTAGTGAAAAGGAGGCTGAACCAGTCTGGATGTAATGGAAAACAGAAAACCACTGTGATTCAGCCTACTGGCTCAGCTATCTCAGCTCCAAAGTCAACACATCATACAATAAAAAAGGTTAACTCAACAAAAATAACACAGGAATGCAAACAAAAGAACAAGCAACACTGACGCACCTGAATGATTTGCAACTTCAGTGATTGTAACTCTTGCAATGTACTGTCTATAGAAGTGTCTTTGTTAGTAAAGGTCGAGTCAAACTTCTGTGTTAGTAGTGCCAACTCCTGGTCTAGGAATTCCTGGTAGACATAACAGTTGCCAAAATAACAGTGGGTGCATATCTGCATGCAAGACATTGTTGTTAACAATAAATATATAGTACGACAATTATACAAGTTTAATCAAGCACACATGCTAAGTATTTATAGTTAATGGGGAGAAAATAATGCAACAGTGATAGAAAGGCTTTGTAACTGCATTAGGAGTCTACACTATAGCACACTTTCAGCCAATAAAGATACAATCACATGGAAAAAAACAAGCAGTTAATGACTCAATATATAAAATAAATAAACAAATAAATAAATCCATCAAAAGTTCCTGCTGATTCCTTCATGACAGTCATTTGCTAGCCTTCAGTGAATCAGAAACTGAGGCAACCTACAGTCCTGGGATGAACTTGATGAAATCTAATTTGCATAAACTACTGGGCTACAATTTATGTTTAATTTTAACCCTGAGACCAGCAGTGAAGCGAGCAAACTGGCTCATAAGGAAGAGATCAAACTCCACCACAACAATATAAACGGGGGGAAGAGTCTTTCCTGAGCAGAATGTGAAATATCTTCCCAGTTTCCGAAGGAAAAGAAGTTCCTCACCATGGACAAACTACTTACTTCCTCCTACATGAAATTCATCTGCTCAGGCCCTTGAGAAAGAAAAGGACTGATTCTTCACCCCAAACTTCCTGTCCTCATGGCCTTGAAAAGGGCACACAATTCCATTCGTCCTAAGATCACAGTCTTCTGGGCTGTGATACTAGGTGGTTTTGCAGACAGATACCAATGTTTCAGAGGAACATCCTACCACCATCTTCAGGGTTAAAGTGGGTAGGTTCAGAAACAGGCTTAGCTGTATACAGAAGTTACTCAGGATGGGGGATGGGGGGGGTCATGAGATCCAAGGAGAGAGGGTAAAGAAGGGACTCCAGGCCCAGCCAATGGGAAGAAATTGACAAAAACAGCCATAACATCTAAAAGTTTGTGACAATGGTAAATTAATACAATTATTGTGTTTCTAGACATTATCCACTGTCTTGTTTTTATTTAAAACACACAACATTTCAGAGACTGGATTCTGTCTCCACCTTCAGGTGGAACCTACTCAGCTGGCCCCAATCAAAAGCGCTAGTCCCTATCTTGGGACACCAGCACCAATATGAGATTGGGATACAGCCATTTCTGAACATATGTTCAGGATGTTGTATTTTAGCGTCCTATTGCACTGATTCATATTCATAATGTGTATCTATTAACAGCCTTCAAGTGCATACAATCCACTTACCACTTCTACACTACATGTTTGGGCAGTATGCTGCCATCTTCAGGTGTATCGATCCATCAACGATTTCACTGCTTGCCTTTATGTCCATTTACAAATAATATTAAATTTGTATATGTCCTTATATAATAATAAAGTTTATGTATTTAAAACTTGTTAAAACCTATTATCTCATACATCATATTTTAAATTCGTGTGTATTATTGATCATCCACATGGGTGTTGTTTTTCTTTTTATGTTTCTAATGTTGTGTGTATATTATGTCTTATGATGTGTGGATCACAGTCCTTGATCATCCTCCATATTCACCAGATTTGGCTCCAGCAGATTTCTGGTTGTTCCCAAAAGTTAAGTTGGTGATGAAAGGAGACCGTCACGAAACCATCCAGGACATACAAATGGAATCTACCACAGTTTTAAATGTGATTCCACAAAAGGAGTACAGTGACTGTTTTCAAAAACTTTTCAATTGATTCCAGCTATGTACTGATTCAGAAGGAGACTATTTTGAATAAAAAGAGTGAAATTTTGAAAATAATTCAAATCTTGTATTTCTAATGAACATGGTCCTAACAGAACCCGGACACACTGTGTAAGTGACAATCACTGCAATGGCACCACACACACTCACCAACAGCAAAAAAATTAAAAAACTCACCATGAAACCAAAAAATCATGGCAATCATATTCTGGGACAGGAAGGGACCACTTCCTGTCAATTTTTTGCCTCAAGGAGACACTATCAATGCTGCTGTTTACTGTGAGATGCTGAAGAAACTGTGTTGGGCTATTCAAAACAAGCAGAGAGAAATGCTGATGCGAGGAGTCTGCATACTGCATAACAACACCCGACCACACACTGCCTGTGCCACACAGGAGTTGTTGCAGTCCTTCAAGTGGGAAGTATTGGCCCATCCACCACAAAGCCCAGACCTTGCACCAAGTGACTATCACTTCTTTTCTAAATTGAAGGGAAGCTGGCTGGAAAGACTTTTTCAGACAATGATGAAGTTCAAGACACAGTGATGATATGGCTAAGAGGGCAGGCAGGAGATTTCTATGATACTGGAATAAAAAAAAACTCATTCCAAGGCTCACTAAATGCATTGCGATCCATGGTGACTATGGTGAAAAGTAAATATAGGTGTTGTAAAAGTGCTAAAAGTGAATTAAAAAAATAATTACAAATATTTTCTGGACCTTGCATCCTTACTTTCCAAATAACCATCATACACAACATGCTCCTTTGGAACACTGGTACATGCCCACATAACCATATTGTGTCACAGCCCACAAGACCACATTCTTAACAGTTGCTGCTGCGTAAACCTCAAAATTTATAACCATTTTTCCTCAGGCTCCTGTCCTTGCCCCCCCCCTTACATGCACCCCCCCCCCNTATTTTGTATGATGAGTTGTTTTTTTTTACAGCTGATAGTTACATTTGAGCATCATTTAAAATATGATTTCTATTGGACCCATATGGAAAAAAACTGAAATGTTCTCAAGAAGTTAAAAGTGTAGATTCCAATACCAAATGTAACTGAAACAGTTTTGGATATGAAATATGCAGACAGACAGACAGAAAGAACTTCCCATTAATGCATTCATTTTACATGATTCATGCAAAGAATGCACAAAAATGCTGACAAAAAAATTTGAAAAAATAAATGGAGTGCAATATATATTCTGGAACATGATAATTCAGGATAACATGTTACATTACATCAACATTCTCCATACTGTCAAGCATTCACAGTATACCTCATGCTGTGTTGTTTCAGTGGCCATCTGCCCCTCCAGTACTTCTATGTCCTGACTGTACTTCTTTGTTAGAGACTGCAATTCCATCTCATGATCTTTCTTCAATCGTGCGACTTCGTTCGCATGCTCTTCTTTCAGAAGAGAAAGTTCTTCTTTATAATGAACAGTAAACTTCTCCTGAAGCTCAATCAGTTCTCTTGGGCAAGGAGTATCTTCAGATTCATTTGACAGAAGGGCCTAAGCAGGAATGCAATGCATGATATTAACGTGTATTTACACTTCACTTTCAATTTATTTTTGCTAATGTTCTATAAATGGTCAATCCAGTGAAAAACACAGAGCACCAGCAGGTGTCAAGCACCCAAGCAGATCTTGTATATAAAAGCCTAAGGTTTCTGTGAATGTCCTTGTTCTGTCCCTAACATGCATAAGTCAATATTGCTGGTAGCTGGTAGTTACAGAGTGGACTGCTAGATGAAAGTGATAGAGGTACTTATGCTTCAGCTAGTTCTGCAGTCTCAACCTGCACCAAAAACAAATTTCCAGTCTTGCTTAATGTGTATGTTCAATAGAACTGTAATTTAATGTATACAAGAGTGTATTGGTGGCAGGATTTTCTCTGGAGATTGTAGCTAGAGATAAGAACTGTTTATTTCAAAGGTTCTGCCCATTTGTTGCATTTGTGTTTCTTCACAATAATGTGGAGCTACATATTAATACAAGGGAAGATTACAAAATACACAGGGAAGAAAATGGAGTCCCTCATGGAAATGTCAAAATAACTGGTATTACTGAGCTTTATATAATGTCTGTCAATACTTATTTCATATCTGAAGACCAAATCACTCAGACTTGTGACTGTTACAGTTGGTCATGTTGTGACTGAATGAAATGGATCTTTGTCATTCAGTGCTGAACTAGACAATGACCACTGTGTAAGTCTGCTACCAGTTGAAAATAAGGGAAAGTGAAGTAATTCTGACTTTGTTTCTTATAGGTAAATTTTTGCCAAAAACATTTCATTTAGATACCAGCATCATTTGGTGCTGGTATCTAAATTCATTATTCCATGAATTTTAGTGCCTTAGCATAAATGCAGCTATCTTTCCAAAACTTTAACAGTTACATAGGTTAGGTACTTTTATGACTTTTTTTAAAAAAACTGATACCAAGACTTTCAATGGGCTTTACGAGTATGATAGTCACATAAATAAAAGTATTAACTGGATCATACTTTAATAATTTACCATACAACAATGTTCAGAAAAAGCAGTTACTTCTGCCTTGAATATCTATATCATTTACTAACATAAGTAAAAATTATCCTGCCATCTCTTGACATTCCAAGCTGTTTGCTGTTTGTAAATTATGATTTACCATGCAAATGTGAGAATAAATTCATCCTGAAACCAGTTAAATAAACATAAAATACATAGCTAATTACATAAATCTCTGTTCAATATAAGACATGAACATCCAACAATTAAAGCAGCACTGATTAATACAAATGTACAGACACATTTTAAATTAAACAATTACAGACCAAAATGATTTAAGAGATGTTAATCCTACATAGGTATTAAAAACATTTTTCACTTCACTCTTCCATCTTCTACCAATTAAGGCAATCAGATCTCAACCACTGTGACACCATAGAGCTACAAGCCATGGTTTGATAAGTGTGTGCTTTTATCCAGAGTAACAAGGAGACTATCCACAGAGAATGAGTGACATCTGTCCACCAGATAATACATGCAAATTCATCACTTAAAAATTACACAGCTGAAAATATTAGACAACACAAAATTAACAACAAAAACTTCAACAATAATTTATCAAAAGAACATACTGACTGATGGAATAACTTGACTCCTGACCAACTAAGTAACTGTTAAGGTTTCATACACTGTTATAACAAGTGAAATACAAAAAAATAAATAAAAAATAATAAAAAAATAAAATTAAATTAAATCAAATGCACAAGCTCTGACTATTGCTTTCACTATTTTTGTGACATACACAACAATAAACATCAAAGCACACATTTACTGAAGGCAGAAAAGAAGCCCCTACTGAAACACAACATGACATGACAGTCTGTTTCAGACCAAAGTTCACTAGTGACCTTCTATGAGTCTAAGGGTGCTATCAGCTGTTGACACAAATAATCTCTTCTACCAGTACAATAAGCAAGATGTGAATGTGTTATAGCATCTGTAGTGTGCACTGTGCCACATATGGTGGAATCTGAAAATAAGAAATGAGGGGCCTGACAGACCATTGGTCTTCTTATTCAAACACTGTAAAATATGAGGTAAGAGAGAATTTTAAAATATGAAACATAAACAAATTAAAACTGAAGACTGAATTACTGGGGTTTTGAACTTTGTCCATCATCTGGTATTCTAAAAAACACTTGATAACACAATGTTTTGGAAACTGGCATATCATACCTAGATAGTGCACAACATAAACATAAGTTTTTCACTAGACAGTTTAGCAAAAATGAAATACAGCAAGTTTCCTTTGTGTTCCATTTTTTCTCTGCAGATTCTGTTTCAGCTCAGTGTGCATGAGTGTGGGCACGCATGTGGTCATGCAGGCGCACTTGTACATTTATGTAACTTGTTTACTTTCCCTCACAGCACATGATACTGTTCATGAATATGATTCATTACAATTAATTTTCTGTAATTTTGAATTTACAAATGCTGTTCCCTTTTATTTTATACTGCAATCTTCTTAAGGTAAAGGTAAAGTTGTCTCTGTTAAGCACTAAGCAATGAAGACATATGGGGGAGTGGAGGTATAGATCGACATTTTCTTGACCTTGACACTAGTTGGAGATATGTGGTCAGCTTCATGCCCCGGCCACTTTACTCCCAGGAAAGATCTTCCAGTACTCATTGTATAGGAGGCTGGGTGGACCCCAGAGCCAGTCTGGACAACGTGAAGGAGTGAAAATTCTTGACTCCACAGAACTCAAACTCTGAGCTCTTAGTCGTCCAGCCCATAGCCAGTCATTATACCAACTACACTATCCTGGCTCCACTACAATCGTCTTGGTTGTTAAAACATGTAGTGTAACACATGATTACCTCATGCAGCACTATTTACCCATTGAATAACATAGTGTCAAAACCCACAAACCCACAGCATGAATCTTCCCCATATAAACACTAATATCTCTCTCTCTCTTGGTCTTCACAAGCACATAAACACATTCACACATGTCTTCTTGTATTCACTGGAAACTCCACTGTGTTTAGAACTGACCTGGTGGTAGATGTTTCTTGGCTGTATAGTATTTCTATATGTGCCACAAATTTTCCTTAACTATAACAAAATGCTCCGACTTTCTGTTGGCCTTTAAACATTCACAGCTTAAAATGATTAAAGTGACATTAGAAAAGGAAAATGCCTGAAGTGCCAGTAATCATTACATTCAGCTTACATATCTGACATAACCATCATTTTGGACTTTAAGTTCAAAACATCAGCATTATTCTCTGCAAATATAAGGTCTTCAAAAACGGGTTCTGGAAAAGTTTGAGTTGCCAGTACATACACTTAAATGTATAAGCACACACTTCCAAACATCAACAGAAAGGAACAGGCAGCAGGGAGTACCTGTATCTCCTCCTCCAGAGCTCTAGCAATGTCATGCTTTGCTTGTTCAACTTCATCATGCAGTCGTCCCTCGCAGTGGGCTCTCACCTGCTGCAGTTCACTTTCATGCATTTCCTTCATTTCTGAGATGGCGCTAGCAAACTTAGCATCCTACAGCAGCACACAGTAGGTCAAACACATAAGTCACTCACAAACACATATCAACACATGGACCCAAGTTTCACCATACATGCATACCTTCCATATTTCAGACTTGCCAAAAGGTTCAGAACAAACACTGCTGTTCAGCATTGAAGTGAATATCAATATTATGGTGAATTATGATACAAAGATTTAAATAAGTTCTCTGCTTAATATGTGTATTAAAAGCATTTATTTATTTTCATCTCCACTAAGTTGTACAGGACTGATTCTGAAATGACAGCATGGAAATGCAACCAGTCATGCTACAAAAACTCACTTCAAAATCTAAACCACTTTTTACTTATTCACTTTACAGGGGCCATAGTGGTATCAGTATAAGATACTGGATCTCTTTTATCAGGGGGTTCAGAATCTGATCCTTGGTCAAATCAGGCTGCCGTTGTTTCTGCTCACAGATTGAAATTTTAGTTACATTTCTATGATGAAAAAGCACTGAGAATATGAAGAATAACAGTTCCCACTTGCTGGCTTCAAGTCCATGTTAAGATGCATGTCCCTTCATGGACTATCACAGATCATCCTGTCACTGGGGATAAAAGAACCTGCCCTATGGGAACCCCCACATAGGAAATGGATTGTATACTGTTGCCTGTGCAGGAAGAGGCAAGAAAGGTTAACAGATATCACACATGGAGGCACTAGAAATTCTTACACATACTTCATGTCTTATGATCATTCACTTACTCACTCAGGGAGCTGAGCCCATCTTGAGAAGCCTCCAATTGTGCAGCTATTCAAGAATTTTCCCACCATTTTATGGTACCTGAAGGTTCATTACCATGTTCACAAGAGCCCTCCACTGGTCCCTATCCTGAGTCAGATCAATCCAATTGACACCATTACACCCTATCTCTCTAAGATCCATTTTAATATTGGTCCTCCCAGTGGTCTCTTTCCATCTGGCTTTCCTACCAATATTCTACATGCATTCCTCTTCTCCCTCATCTGTACTACATGCCCTGCCCATCTCATCTACATGTAAAACCAAGACAATCTGAGGAGTGTGAAAATTCACTTTTAATGTGTAAATTAATGTGTAATGTATATGGGCATTTTATTGATTTGAACTGTCATAGTATTAAAATGCACTTTTAGTGAACAACATATTCCTAAAGTCTTTTTAAAAATTCTATTATTGATGGATACGTTAGAACAAAATAGTTTCATGGGCACCCATACTCTTATCAGAATATTGTAAAATACTTCCCTCCTAACTGAATCATAGGCTTTCTTGAAGTCTATGAATAGGTCATGTACTGTCTCACTATACTCCCATTTTTTCTCCAGTATCTGATGAATGCAAGAGATCTGATCAGTTGTTGATTTGTTATGTCAAAATCCTCAATGATGATTCCAAATAGTTTCATCTATGTATGGACATAACCTTGAGAGAAGACTACTGGACACAATTTTGTATTAAGTTGATAGCAGTGACATCCCCCGATATTTACTACAGTCAGTTTTAACACCCTTCTTGTGAATTGGTACAATAGATTCCTTCTACTGAGCATGTAATTTTTCCTTATTCCAAATAGAATTAATTAGCTTATGGATCTTAGAACATAATATTTCGCCTCCTGCTTGAATAAGTTATGCCGGAATTTGGTCACTACCTGACGATTTATACCTTTCCAATTTTGCAATAGAAATTCCAACCTCAAAAGGACTAGGATCCAGTACTAACAGCTCAGCTGTATGTATTTCTATCTGCCGAACATCACTGACCCTATGTACATTGAATAACTGAGAGAAGTAGTTCCACCTAATCAAAATGTTGTAGGAATCTGCAAGCAGATCACCATTCTCATAGTTTACTAAGTTACTTCTTGGTTGGTAACCCCTCTTATTCACTTATTCCTCTACACAGGCCTCCAATGTTCTTATTCTTACTATTCATTGCAAGCTCATCAATTTTGTCTTTCAGATATTCCCTCTTTTTGTTCCTGAAATGCCTGCTGGTTTCACGTCTTATATTGTTTGGATAATCCTCATTTATTTCACTTGGATCTTGTAACCACTACAATTTGGCTTGTTTTCTTTGGTCTAATAATGGTGAGCATCGTTCATTGAACCATGGCCTATGCTTCTTCAGTTAATAATGTCCTAGACTCTCTTTGGCAGAAATTTTGATATTCTCTCTAATAGTTTCCCACGTCAGTTTCTAAGTTTTCCAAAACAGCGAACCTATTTGATATTAAACACGATACTGCTCTTCATCCTCTACCTCATTTAATTTCTTGTGAGTGAACCTCTCCATATGAACTCTGTGCATTGTTTGTTTGCTCACTGCCAGTCTTTCCCTAACCTTTGCCACCACTGGGTAGTGGTCAGTATCACAATCTGCTGCCTTGAATGATCGAACATCATGTATACTTGAATGTTTTCTCCTGTGTATCAAAATATTGTCAATTTGACTGCACATCTTCCCATCAGGAGAGATGAGGTCATTGGGTTTCTTTCAATTTACCTAATCCTTCCAGCCACACTATGGCCCTGGGGCCGACTCGGGCTCTAACAGAAAAGAGTACCAGGAATATTCTTGGAATGTTCTTGGGGGTAAAGGGCAGCCGGCGCATAAGGCTGACAACCTTGCCGCCATCTATGAGCCTATTGTCTAGATAATGTGGGAACCTCAACATCTCACGACCCTATTGGCCTCCATGGCCTGTTACAGGGATACATTTTCTTACTTCACAATGGTGGAACATTGTACTTTTGACAGTAAGATTTTCTGTTGTGGCAAAGTTTACTACTCTAACTCATTATTACTAATTTCATGTAAACTCTTATTTCCAACCACTGGTTTCAAAATGTCTTCCCTGCTTATTTTGGCATTGAAACCTCCTAACAAAATTTTCAAATGGTACTTCGGGAATTTATCAAATACAAGTTCTAGTTCTTTGTAGAACCTGTCCTTTATGTCATCAGTTTTATCTTCCAGTGAGGCATGAACTTTCACGACAATGATATTACACCTGCGACCTTTTACTAATATGTATGACATCCTATCACTAACGAATTCTACCTTCTTAACTGTTGGTTTGATTCTCTTATGTACGAAAAAACCTGTACCTAATTCATGATTTCCATTCCCCTTTCCATAGGTAAATGTACATATGCTGCTGGTTTGGTGCCACCTGCATCCCATCTGACCTCCTGTACTCCCACTAAATCTAACTTATACTTTGAGATTTCTTCTGCTACTGCCCTGCACGAACCTGCCCTATACATACTTCTTACATTCCAAGTGCCAAATCCCATGTCCATTTTCTTTTGCTCAGGTCGTTTATCCATAGAATCTGTCCAGGTCTGAGGCATCTTGTGATCTTTCATAACAAGCCTATTATTTACAGTGAGGAGTTGCTAGCCCTTTGCACAACCCCCAAGCTTGAGGACCACCTGTTGTCGGTTGTCCACGACTGCTTATTCAATATATTTGCAGTTTCCCTCCATACTTGGAGGGTGTCTCCTCAATCCGCAACCTGTGGACATGTCATGCCCTGGTGACAAGGGACCCACCTAACATGGCTTATGATCATTGCACTACATAAATCTGTTACTAAACTAGGAGTTCCTAATGTAGCAGTATGATCCTGCACCCATGTATACATCTGCAAGCATGCTGACTGATTATCAGATTATTAAAATACTGCAATAAGAACTGAAATTGTTAAATAAAACTCCACCATGCTACAAGAAATCAGCACTAGTACCAGAAATTGACAGTTGATCACCTTCACTAATACAGAATTTTCTTTATCTGTAATGGCAATTATGAACAACATTTCTCGCAATTTTTTTATATTATTTTATACTGATTTCAAATTTGAACAGCAGTATTTTTAATTCAGGATCCACTATTTTTATCAGTGGAACTACTTCTGGAACATTTGATTTTAAATTAAGTTATTAGATTAGTTATTCAAGAAACCATATAAACACATTAGTAATGATTACAAAGACACAAAACACAACACATAGCAACCTAAGCATTTTGCACATGCAACATTTAAAAGATAAGATTCACAAGTGGGAAATTTTCATCAACTTGTATGGGATTAAGAAGACAATATTGTTGAAAGAGTGTTAAGAGAGGGCTATGTGAGCTGTGCATGTGACGTTAGGTTCAGTTTTTCATGTCCCTATGGCTAAATTCCAGCATGAACCTAATGTTCAAAATGATGCTTCCACAAGACATTAGAACATGATGCTTCTATTCACACTCTTCTGGACAGCAGACAACTAATTAACTCCATACAGCAGATTCCTTCTTGAGAAGCCGACAGTTCCTCAACCACTCAAATAATCCTCAGCATTTTATAACATGAAGGTTCATTATTGTGTTCATTAGAGCCCATTACTAGTCCTTCTAACCTGAGCCAGATATGTCCAGTCCACAGCCTCCAACACATTTCTATATAAGATCTATTTTAATATTAGCACTAGAGAGTATATATTTACACACTGAAAATCAACTCCCAGACAAGACATTTTCTTTACGACTCTTTGGGAGCTCTCTCACTATCCAAAATTGTTCTAACCAACTCCCAGATAACTTAAAGGAAACAACACAGAATATCAACAAAGTATATGAAGGATTTGGGGTGCTGAATATTCTGTTCAAAATCAACCATTTCAGAGGAATAAGATGTAACCTCCATCTTCATGATTTGAACGATAAATCAAGCGTGGAACTAACATGAAGCAGGTAGCACACAGAGCTTCTTACACTCTGGGCCTTGGCCAGTGTCTGGACATTCTTAACACTTTATCATCACTACAATTTTAAACATAATTATTCATGTGTGGAATCATAGGCATTTTCAGATCAATGTTTGGAAAGTACAACACTTCATATTTTTATGATTCATAAATACTGAAAATAGATGAAAAATAACAGAAAAATAACTTCTTGCATCTCTGTTAAAACGATTACTGAATACTTGTATGATATCCATTAAAAAATCGCAAAGGAGTACAGTTATGTTCAAGGATGGAGAATATTTGAAAGTCTGCTGGCCAGACAAATATTTTGGTAACTTGAAAGAGAAAGAAAGTACTGAATGGCTGATGATTCCTGTCAGCTGACTTCATAAAAAATTTCTGATTCTAGCACACCAAGCTCAGAAATGATCCAACAAAATAAGTTAAAAGAATTTGGATGTGCTGTTCTGAGCAGCAGCATATGAACATTTACTGAATCGTGCACCATAAGCAATCATGGCTGAATATTATGTCTGGAGACCAGAGGCAAGTGAGACTGCTGATACTCCAGAAGTCCATTTGCAAACACCGAGTAAGAAGTAGTAACCACGCAATTCTTTTTGTCACCACTAGCAACCAGGCAACTGCATTTATTGACTCACAGCTATTAATATATGTATAGAATGCCCAAAAGTTATGTTCTTGCTTCTCCCCATCTGAGGTACATGTGGAACACTCCTCCTTGATTATGCTACTAATAATACGTGATCTGCATAAATCACAGAGTTCCTTATTGGGGAGTATCCTGTATTCCCCACCTGCTTCAAAGCTATTCGATCTGAACATAATCCTGAGCACTTAACTCTCAAATGAATCTTTCACCATTCAGACGCATACAACAGGAGCAACTTTACAGCAATTGGGCTAGTATGTACAATTATACCACTCTCCATTCAATATCCCTTCAATCTTTTAAGAAAGATCATCATAGTATAACAATTATTTTCTTAAAAATAACATCAGAACAAAATTACTTGATCATATGCTTAATATATACATGCACCAAGTTTGAATAACTGTTTAATGTATTCTCATACCACCTTTTCAGTAACATTATTTTTCAGAATAACTGAGAAATTATCAGAAGGTGACACATGGAGGAATCATACAAAAAAAAAGGACAAAAAATCAACAGATTCAGTTGTTAACAGAGTACATTATTATGATTTCAAAGGATTCATAAGCCATACCCAAACTCTAAATTAGTCAAGTGTTTTATTTTAATGTAATTTCTGTTTAACTCTGAGTACCTTCAAACTAAAATGAAATTATTAATCACTGTACTATGATCTTAGTTAATTGCAGGAATGAAACAGATTCATACAGAATCCCCAAGCAGCCCTGCTCTGTTCCCAAATAATAAACTCGCCCTGAACTGAATATATTCAGTAAATAAATTAGTAAACATAAATATGGAACCCACACTAGCACTAATTTGAAGACAGACAAAGCAGGAAACAGCACATGAATGTAATATGTACAGAAGAACAAGGTTCTCTTTAATAAAGCTTCAGAATCAGTACCTTCTCTCTGAGTTCATCTCGTAACTGCTGAATGGTGTGTAGTGCTGTTGTTTCTCTGACAGTTGTTGTGTCTAACTCCTCATCTCCATCAGTCTGATCTGTAGACACTCCTACTGTTGTCACATTCTTCGTGTGAATAATGCCCCCACCCTTCTCTTGCATGAGCCTAGAAATTTCCTCCTGTAAAGCCCCGATCTCCTGTTCATGTTTATCTCTCAGCTGCTGAAGCCATACTTCATGATGACATTCGTCCTGAGCGGCTTGAAGAGATGCCTCATGCTGCATTTTCAATGTCTGCAGATCCTGCTGATGTTGTTTTACAAAATCTAACATCATTTCTTTCTGATTTGCCATAAATTTGTCCTGAAAATTATAACAATTTTTTATTTAAGCTTATTGGTCCCCCTTGAAATAACTGGTTTTAACTTAATTATGCTGTATCAACTGTAGTGGTTATATGGGTCTAATGTTTGTATTTTCATTGAGCATTGTCCACAGATTAAAAATAAACAATGTTTTGGAGGTTGGCTGTCCTAGACTTCTGGTAAAAGAAAAGTGTAGGTAGTCTTATGGAGTCCACTGGATAAAGTTGTAACGCCTTTTAATGTGGGCTAGCAAATGAGCTCTACAGAGTACAGCCCTTTACCCAAGGAGAGCAAAATACCAAAATCTTATTCTGTCTCTTTCATAGATACACTAGACAGCCAATATCAAATTTCTGAGCATTTGTCTAGCTACTTCTCATTCAATTATCACATGAGGGTGAATCAGTAAATAGGTCGCAAATGGATACGCAACATGATATTCAAACCTGGAATAAGACCATGATTTATTTAATCCGTCTTGCAGTGCATACACTCATTTATCTCCTTCTCTCTCTCGCACTACATGTTTCGGCATAATAATGCCATCCTCAGGCATGTAGTGACGTGGATAAGTAAGCACCTGAGGATGGCATTATTATGCCGAAACATGTAGTGCGAGAGAGAGAAGGAGATAAATGAGTGTATGCACTGCAAGACGGATTAAATAAATCATGGACTTAAATCAGTGCAACAGGACGCTAAAATATAACATCTGGAATAAGACATTTATTTTCTGACATATCCTCCACAAACAGTCATACATTTGTCCCACTCTTTATCAGTGCATCGAAAACCTCAGCACAGAGATCTTTTGACTGTTGTCTCAGCCACTTGTACACCTCTGTTTCAACTTCTTTGTCATCAGCAAAACATTTGCCACCAAGGTGGTTTTTTGGCGAACCAAAGAGATGGAAGTCACAAGAGGCCAAGTCAAGGCTTTAATGCGGATATTAAAGAAGTTCCCACTGTAGTTCTTCAATTCTATCCTGGATTATACAGGCTGCTTGGGGTCTGGCACTGTCATGATGAAACAGTACCCCCCTTACAAGTTATCCTGACCGTTTTCTGTGAGTGCACTTAAAGCTTCAAAAGAATTTCAATATAAGATGCAGAATTCACATTTTCACCATGCTTCTGAAAACAGGCTAACAGTACTCCCTGAAATTCCAAAAAACATGGTAAGCATAACCTTCCCAGCTGATGGTGTACATGTAACCTTAAACTTTTTGGCTGAAGGTGAACTGGGATGTTTCCACTGCATTGAAGCACACTCTGATTTGTGTTGGTAGTGATGCACCCATGATTTGGCCCCAGTAACAATTCTGTTAAGTATATCTTCTCCTTCATCTACATACCATAAGAGACATTGCAAGGACAGACCCATGTGGTTCATTTTTTCTTCAATCCTTCAGTTCTCGGGGAAACCACTATGCACACACTTTTCAAAACTTCAAACAATCATGCATTATGCTCTATGCTAAATGATGGGAACACCCTAGTGCAGTTGGTACACTGTCTGTTGTTAACCCTCTGTCAACTCAAATCAACTCTTCCACCTACTACACAGTTGCTTCTGTCGCAATTTCAATAGGGCGACCTGGCTGTGCATCATCTGCAACTTCCAAACGTCCTTGAGAGAATTTCTCAACCCTGTTGTGAACCACTTTACACAACAAACACATCCCACCATAAAGAGGAAACATTTCTTTATTAATATTCTTTGCAGTGAGTCCTTTTGTCCACAGGAAACACACAACAGATCCCTGCTCTTTGGTACTACAACATCAAGCAGAGTCAACCATCTTGACTACTGAAACCAACCTCTGAACATGCACATGCACTTCTATTATGTAGACTGTCATGAAGGTGGACTCTGCTGCTACCTTGTGATACATACAGAAAACCTGATACGTCCATTACAACTGTTTTACTTCCATTTGGGACCTATTTACTGACTCTCCCTCATATTCCTCCCATATGAGTGATCTGATAAGTAATGTCACATGTTGGCGTGTGTGTAACGTGACAAATAACTTCACGTAGGTCAAGGATGTAGCAAATATTTATTCTCCTTCGCTTTTACACTTATACACTTTACAATGTCACAATTAACCCTTCTGTTGTAGTCACTTCTTGACTTCATTTGGTGAATGCTAGACTTCAACTCACTACAGCGGCTGCTACATTTCAACTACTCGTAATTCTTAACTGCCTCAACAAGTCAAATTCAAAGTCACACTGCGACTGACGGTCAGTCAGTCTGTCTGTCTTGGTGTAGAGCCCCGGCTCGGGCTCATAACTGCCTCAACACTGACGAGTACTCTCGTTATGTAGCTTCTGCACTGACCACACAGAAAACGTGTTTACCGATTGCCTAGCAACAGTCACTGCACGGACTCCCCTGTTGCGTGACATCACAGCCTAGCGGGGAGGGGTGTTTAATGAGTGCTGTTACGCAATAAACACTCGTTGTTACGGATATTTCTACACAACAGTCTCAACCATTTCCATTGTTTCGTTGCTCAGCAATGGGCAACATATAACATGTTACAGTATGTTAGCATCTGAGGCAAGAACTACTATAAATTAATGCAGCAAGTATCATCATTGTTTGGATAAAGCAGTAAACCATAAACATAAGCATTTATATCCTGCATGTAGGTAAACTTCACTATGGTTAAACATACCTGCTCTTCTTCTGCACTTTTCTTCCATATATTTGTAAGTTCATCGAACTGTTCTGCCATTATTTTCCTTTCAGCTTCAGTTCTTGTTTCTAATTCCTTGGCATGCTTTTCTTGCATTTCATATCTCAGTTCAGTCAATTTCTTCTGGTATTCTTCTTCATATTGCTGTCTTACATCTGTGTGGATCTTGTGCTCCAGATCAACCTACAGAAGCAACCATAAGAACAGAGTACACAAACCAATGAGCACAGCACATTTGCATCAGTATGTAGTTTCTTTAATAGAAGGTAATTTTTCAAATGCTGGATCAATTTTTTTTTGGATCTGAGTTTCTCACTGCAGTGATTATGATAAGTACAGTCTTCTGGGATGTCTGCTGTGCAGCTCTCCACACCACCTACTTCCTCTGGTTTTCCTGCCTGACTTACTCTTTGGCCCTGAAAACTGAGGTGATATGGTCATCTCAAAAGTCAGGATATCTCCCAATTACACAAGAAGTACTCTTTGCTAAATCAATTTTTTGTCATTAGTCAAATTCACACCAATAGGTACAGAACAAAAACCAAACAATTAAGCTTTGAACTTCAGAAGATAGATTTTCTCAGCTACTCCTCAGTTAACACATCTTAATGCACAATTTTATGTACATCTATTGTGTTAACCAAGGATGTAACTGAAACACACATGTGTATTATCTAAAAGTAAAACATCATTATGACAGTATTTGCATCCAGAAAAACTTCCTTACAATACAGTAGAACTGAAGTACTTGTTTCCTTATTGATTTACTAATACTTTATCATCTGAACAAGTTATATAGCAACAAATAGTTTGTTTCTGTGAGTGACTGGGAAGGGAAGAGAAGGTGGTAGTGGCAGTGGTAGTGAAAATAGGAACCTCAACTGCTGGTGACAGGCTATTCTTCATCAAAGGTCTTTCCTGCAGCGTTATACTAAGGTAGCCATTACCATGATATGTGCATTACCATAATACAAAATTATCCTCACCTTCTGAAGAACAGGATCATTAATTGCTCTTCCAGTCTGATCAACAAATGAATCCTTCAGTTTCTGAATATCTCTAACATGTTTACTCAGAAGTTCAGACTTTGTGGCTACAACATGCTCTTCTTCCCCTTGTTTCATTCTGTAAGTAAGATGTTCTATTTGCTTTTTCAAGTCATCTTCATACATGTCCTTCAATATCTCCAGTTCCTTTCTGTGCTCATCTACCATTTCCATCCGAACCTTCTCAAGTTCCTTTCCACATTCTAGATGAACAGTATTTTCACCCTTGGCAGATTCCAGTTGCAATTTTTCTTTCAGATTCTGGATTTCCTTTGCATGTTTCGATTCTATATTTTGTATTTCAGTTTTATGGGTATTAGATAAATCTCTTACTAAATCTTCTACCTTTGACTCATACTCCTCCCTTAACACCTCCATTTCATTTTGATACTTCTCTTCCAGTTCAAGCTTGACTGTCTCCAGCTGGTCTCGATATTCCACAAGACGTTTCTCAAAGTCTTTTTGATAATTTTCTTCCAAATCCCTGAAAACATTAGTGCATTAAAGTATGTCAAAGTCTTGGCACCAGCTTTTTGCTTTCATGGCAAGACAGATAAGAATGATTGGATTTGAATTTTTGGAAGTCCAAACAGTTTCATCTGGCATTGTCAGTTTGCACACATGAAAATACTCCATTCTGGCTAAGAGCATGTTCATTATACTTAATATTGGTAGCTCTCATTAAAGTTTATTGATGAAAATTTTAGACTGCATTAGGAAATTTGAATTATCATTGTAAATGATGTTCCATATTTGGAGTCAAAATTGATACCATTCAGTCAATCATACCTACCACTTCAAATAATGACCAAACAATTTTCTTAAAAAATACTACATCAAATAATAATCAGATGAATGTTTCAGATAACTGTCATGGCACTCAATGTGAGAGCAATGCCAACCCTTTCACTTCCTTCTCTGGGACTGGTCACTTACTTGTGCTTTGTCCATATCTGACAAAGGCAGAACAGTAACACACCATGATAGAACAAAATATATGTCTTTCAGAATGGACTTTCAACACAGATTTTTTCAACACAAACCAGTGCATACAAATACCTTCTGTGAATCCATGGCAGCACATACATAATTTTCTACTCATTTCCTTGCCATGAAATACCACAAATCACTGAAAAACTGTGAGAAATGGCCTAAGCCAGCAAGAGAGTTGCTGGGAGTGAAGGTATTAAGTCATACACAGACCCTTCACATGATGAGACATTTTGAGAAAACTTCTGTAAATGTCTGAAGCTCCCCACACCTCTGTATGGTCAGTTGAAGCGCAATGAACTGTGATGTATGCAGAGAGGACATTTCCGAGACATCACAGGTAAAAGGTAATGCTAAAGTTGTCCCTGTGCTTATATAATTAAGCACTATGCCATGAAGGTGTATGGGAGAGTGGATGTATAGATCCACATTTTCTTGACTGTGGCACTAGCTAGAGGTGAATGGTCAGCTTCATGCCCCAGCCACTTTACTCCCAGGGAAATAGCCCCCGGTACCCATTAGATAGGAGGTCAGGTCGACCCCACAGCCAGTCTGGACAACTTGGAGAAGAGAAAATTCTTTGCCCTATTGGGACTCGAACTCCGACCCCTTGGTCACCCAGCCCATAGCTAGTAGCTATACCGACTACACTAAAAGAAAAATTAACACTGTTCTCGGGTTTCAAACCACACGTCACAGAAATGCTGTTCTCATTCAAGTTTTCAAAACTGGAAAGTTTATACATCCCTCAGCAACTAATTAACGAATGCCATGGCACATGAATTTACTTCAACAGTTGATATTTATTCAGCCATTTAAATATTCCCTACTGCATATCTTGCCATTGTGATATACAACTAGCAAAAATTAGGTCTTACTTAAAGCTGGGCTCCACAGAGTATGAGTCACAAATGTGTGTGAGAGCTGTAAGATGCTGGCTGCTGTCTCCCCCAGCATAGTACATTTCAGAAACAAGATCTTCATTCTCTAAGCCAGAGCTGCTCCCAGAGAGTTTCCGGCTATGCTGATTGAACACTTCCTCTGAATAGCTGAAATATACATAAATGTTATCTCATTTACAGTTCCCACATCCCCCTCACATGAAGATCAGATCATGGTTTCTGCTGGCAGCAAACTAGGACATAGTCAACCCACTGCAATACAGTTTCACCAATTATTAAAGAACTTACTGGCATAAAAGGAAAATCAATATATCCAAAAATTAGTTCATGAATATGAACCTGAAGGACATGACAGAGGCATCCATGGATTTGATGGAGGACCAGTTTAAACACTTTTATATTTACATTTTCAACATTTCCAAATGCCATCTTATGGGCTATATTTACAGCTGGAACAGGTTAGACAGTCCAATCAAAAAAGGTAGACTGACTGAATGACCAACATACTGACTGACTGAATAACTAACTAACTAGTTCCAAGCAGATGATTCATTCTTGAGAAGCCAATAGTTATTAAGCCACTGAAGAAATTCCTAACATTTTATGAAACCCAAATGTTCATTACCATGTTCACATGAGCCCACTGCTGGTCTCTTTCCTGAATAAGTGCATTTTGCTGCCACCAACACGCGTTACACATGGATACCAGGATGGATCTAACAGAATCATCATAAAATAAAAATGCTGAATAAATAACCACTGGGAAGATGAGGACATCATTCCAGGTAAAGAGGCAGGATTACTTACTTACTTACTTACTTACTTATGGAGCTGAGCCCTTCTGGAGGAGAAGCCAATCTGCCGCTACTCAAGAATTTCCCAGCATTTTATGGAACCCAAAGGTTCATTACCGTGTTCACAAGAGCCCTCCACTGGTCCCTATCCTGAGCCAGATCAATCCAATCCATACCATCCCATCCTATCTCTCTAAGATCCATTTTAACATTGTCCACCCACCTATGCCTTGGTCTTCCCAGTGGTCTCATTCCTTCTGGCTTTCCCACCAATATCCTACATACATTCCTTTTCTCTCCCATTCATGCTACATGCCCTGCCTACCTCATCCTCCTTGACCTTATCATTCTAATTATACTTGGAGAACAGTACAAGTTATAAAGATCTCATTGTGCAATTTTCTCCAACCTCCTGTCACTTCATCCCTCTTCACTCCAAATATTCTCAACCCTGTTTGCAAACACCATCAGTCTATGTTCCTCCCTTAATGTCAGAAACAAAGTTTCACACCCACACAGAACCACAGGCAAAATTACAGATTTGTATATCCTAGTTTTTGTGTTTTAAAGAGACAGGATACGGACACAAAAGGAGTGGCCACACGAAGATATATAAGAATTCAAACGGCTTTTAAGACAACATGACCTGGTGGAAACATCAGTGGCTACAGATTACGTTAGTTATTAGAAGGATATGACAAAGTATGTGTCTGGAAACATATATAACAGAAATATATTCAAATTATAATCACAATGAAAACCAGCCACAAAATTAACTGACTCTTGTCACTGTCTATTAAGTTGTCAACATCAGAGTAGAAATGTTAACCCATGCAATTCCATTTAGTGGTGTGCACTGTGCATTAGTGTAAATTAGGCATGTGTGAGTCTTAAATTTTCAAGATAAAATAAAAAATAATCTTAAACTCAATTTGAATGCTGAGTACTCATTTTCAAACTTGGATAGTTATGACATAATTGCTTTTGCTCTGACTCAGTAGCATGCATGTTACATGAGACATCAGAATTTTAATGTCTCACCTTCTTTCTGCCCATGGTGAAAAAGTATATGGCTCTAGAATTTATTTTTAAATACAATCATTTATGAAATATTTTCACTGAAAAGCATTTGATACCTAGAGCACTGTGAAAATGTGGCAGATGTTGGTTTCATTACTGGAAAAAATTGGTCTGGTGGAGTAAACTCTTCATCTTCAACCGAGTTCTTGAAAATTTTCCACATTCTTGCTGCATTCTTGTTTTGAACTGAGAAAGTCATTCTCATAAATGCCTAATGTATGTCTTATCACAAGCTGTAAATTACATGTGTTAAATCTGGCTGAATGCAATATATTAATAGGATTACAGTAAACAGGAACAGTGGGACAGACAATGAAATCTTTGAACAGATGATGTGTGAGTTCAGTATTGATACATACAAGGTATATAATATTGTGATGTGTGAATCCATTGCATAGGTAGAGACTTCTAAACAAATGTCTCCTAAGCAGCGGAAACAGCTGTTTCCTACACAATGGATAGTCATTTTCATGACAACAGCTAGGGATACGAAGGGGGACCCAAAAATAACCAGAACCGACCTGTTGTGCGCGCATGCTTTGTAGTTACGAGTTGTGCTGCTAGATGCTAGCTGACGCCAGCTCACTAACAGTCGCGGGAGACCCCCAGCTAACACCACCTAGCAGCACAACTCGTAACTACGCGCAACAGGTCGGTTCCGGTTATTTTTGGGTCCCCCCTCATACACCATGAGCATATACACAGATATTGATAGTTTTATATGTGATAGACAGAAGTCTCACTAGGAGGGTATTTACCAAACCGGAGAGCTACATCATTTGATCATTCTGTGGTACAAAAACATACCACTAAAGATTCCTGTGTGACTTCCACTTAAAACTGTCAGAAATTAGTCGAACAGTTCTTCATCTTTAATCTACCCCATACATAAGCCAGTCAAATTCCCTGCCTTAAAGACTGCTGCTGTATCAACCTTGTGATGTTCCATGTGCTTACGTGTCAACACAGAAACAATGCTGAATGTATGAGCTGCAATTGTAAGGACTACCTCAGAAGAGATCTGTGCTTAGAACTGTCACAAGATGGCAGGCAACACATTTCTAGATATGTAACTGCCACATACCTGGATTTATATACAGAATATTTTTTTTAACTTCAGGGATTTATAAATATCATTGGAACAAAAATCTTGATGACAGTGTTGAGTGGCACTTCAGAATTGGGCTATTTAACATATTTCAGATAAGTTTTACTAGAAGAATATATTAGCAGTTATAATTCCAAAGATATATATGTATATTTACATATTTTCAATAACAACACCCTTATAATTTAAACCCCCATGTTAAGATCCAGCTGTCAGTGATAAGCATTTAAATTCCTAATCCTACATGATGAAGGTCAATCAAGGGGTAGGGGGACACAAAAGTAATTTATTTATGTACTTAGCCTGCACATATTAAATGAAAGATCATACAAGAAATTTATATATGTACACTGCAAGCAAGGTCATAGCAAATACTTTATAAAATCAAAATGTTCATGCCTGTAAACACAATGAGAGACTGTACAAAAGTTTGTACTTTCAAACATACTTCAAAATGCAGTGATGTCACAATACACACGTCTGACAAACAGGCATAAAAAATAACAGGCAGTAACTTACTGTTTCTCAACATCAGCACATTTCTGTTCAAAATACTGACGCAGTTCTTCCATTTCCTTGGTATGTTTAGTTTCCATTTCTTGACGCAATTCTGTGAGGCCAGAAATGTTTCCACATTTCACATTTGCTATGATATCACGCAATTTTGCCACTTCAACATCATGCTCATGGGCTAGCAAGTCCATTGCCAGTCTACACGTAGTGAGAGGTGCAAATATCAAATTATGTGGTCCAAAATGAAACAAAATTTTATTCTGTATACATGCAATACTGTATTTACTAGCATAATCCATGCATATACATGCCAGTTTTCATCACATAGTCCAATGTGTCCATGTGCTATTTCACAAACCTAAAAATAAAAGTATTTTACTTCAATAACCAGACTCATTCAAATGTCATAAAAGCAAAGGTTGAAAAAAAGGTTGATTCACAGATTATTTATAAGTGGATGTTGTTAAGTCCTATATTCCTATTCATATTTCATATTTTCTATATTCCTATTCATATTTCCAGAATCAGTTGCTAAGCAGCTGTAAGCTTATGAAATTTGGCACATGTGCAGTTCAGGGTTGTCTGTACTTGACAACTTTAATTATGGTGGCTTTCTCAGTGGTCTTTTAGAGAAAAATTATAAGAAATGTTTAGAAATACATGAGATAAGAGGTGTTCTGGGATGTGAGACCATATAATGTGGTAAAAGAAATCGATGTTTTGGATGAGCTGCTACTTCCATCTTCAAGGTAGAAAGATCTCATGAAAATACAGCTTACAGCTTCCCCTTCAAAGTGCTGTTATGGACATTTGAGGTTATTAAGCATAAAATGTTACAATAGTGATCACACATTGTGAGCTGTAAAGTGGTGCAAGGAAGTGACTGTGGTATATTTCAAAGGACTTCCCAAAAGAGAGTGAGGAAAACCACCAGATAACTTCAATCAAAACAGCAACTGTTCTGTCTGAGGTACAAAGTTTAAGACATTAGTTATTCAACTTGCCCCGAAGCGAAAGACTTTATTGATCTGCCTTGCACTATGTTAAACATTTCTGTTTTCCTGTCATATCTTGTGCAACTCTTTGATAATGTGGAAAAAAAATCTCTTCTGACTATTATGTCTATCCGTCCCCATAATACAGCAATTTCTTGACAAAATTAGCCTATTTACCAAATATGTCCATCATCGACTAACATGGTGCACGATCTTCCTACAAAACTGACACTCATTTTATAATGAAATCTCCTGTTCTTATGGAAAGTGAAGCTTCAATATCATGTTCACAGAGTACTGTCATTCCCCATTATAGAAAGCCAATCATCCTCTCCACACGTACACCACCTGCTTCCCTAAGATCAACTCCAATCTTGAGGAGTACAGTCTTGTGGGTTGTGACACTGTGTAGCTCAGAGATAAGTGTGATGTTTCAGTGGACATATCACCTCCATCTTGATGGTCAAAAATAAAGCAACTGAAGAAACCAGCAGAAGCAACTTGCGATCTGCTTCTGTTCTGGCATCTCACTTGACTTAGTATTTGACCCTAAAGATAGACATGACATGTTTCTCTGAAAAAACAACCTCTCACTCAACTGAATGGTGATATAACCTGGAAGACCATACTCTTTTTAGTCACCACCGTGAAAATCTCAAATCCAATTCTTTTATTGCAAACCCAAAATGAAAATTAAATAACTAAAAGAAATGAAGGTTTATTTTGTGTATATTTTTTAATATAAATAAATACTGATTCAGAAATTACTGTGAAACAATAATCAGCATATAAAATGAGCTAAAAAATTATACTTTTAAAAACAGATAACAGCTTTTGGGACATTTGATGATGCCTAATATGCCTGTGTTTTGCATCTCTTTCCCCTCACCTTATATGCATATGACATGTAAGGCAAGTATTGTGCAAGTAGATACAGTAACATGTTCATGCCAACATAAACCATTAAAAACAAACAGAAATATGTTAAAAAACTGCAATACATCAGATTTCCAGAGATATAAACCATACTGTAAAGCACTTAAGATTTAAAAATGCAAAAGCAAAATGAAAGATAAAAAGTGCCATAAATAAAATATGCATACATATTTAAAAGCATTATTTCCTTACTATGCTGCTGAAGTAAACATGATATTCATTCACATTCATGACATACTTGTGTTTATTTTCAAGTTCTTCCTTATCTGCAACCAGTTTGCTTATCTGATCTTGCAGACTTGCTACTGTTGTTCCCTCCTGGACAGTTTTCTTCATATGTTCAACTTTCTGTACAAGCTTGGCATGTTCAGCATCTAGCTGGAATTGTAGACTATGCAATGCTTGCATATGACGTTTTGCTACTTCTGTGTGTAAAACTGTTTAGAGAGAAACAAAATACAGATACAACTAAGTGAGTTACTCTTAGGTTATTTACTGATACTATTTCAGGCAACATTGCACTGAATGCATTGGGAAGATGAATTAGGAAAAGTAAGGAGATAAAGATTTGAAAATAAGTAGCTTTGGCCTATCCAAACAGTCACATGAATAAACTATGGGAAACCACGAAACATCTGTTAGGATAGCTAGTTATTCAGTCAAGATATGAAGGTAAATAGTCCAAAACACATGACACTATATTTGGCAGAATATCAGCCACCCTTGTGCAGAAGCTGAACCCTGAGAATTATTTGATATGGAAATGAATATATATATATATATATATAGTGCATTTATATTCTTACACACAGCTCAGAATAAGCAAGTTCCCCGTAGCTCTGTGCAGTTACACACATGGTTTAAAACATGTTAATTTAATGCTGGGGGTTGCAGAGGGGATGTAATAACATCAAAAAATATGTTGTGATGCATTTCCATTAGGACTCCACTAGCTGGAAACACTGTTTTGAATCACTCCATATTAACATATAATTTAATCAAAATTAAAGCATCACCTCTTGGTCATAACACAGAACAAGCACCGTTATCAGATCAACGCAATCCAATGACACTTACTCTTCTCTAAGAACCACATCTAAGCCCCACCCTGATTTTAAAAGCATCAGTTTTGGAAAAAAGTGTGGCTTATAATATTCATGCAAACACAGTACGAGGGGCGTTCAAGTTCTAAGGTCTCCGATTTTTTTTCTCAGGACTGGGAGCAGACAGACACATGCGGTTTTGTTTAAAATACGTGTGCACTCTGTGAATGCATGACAGAGATGGCAGAACTCCACGGCACACAGAACTCTAGTGGTAGCGGCGAGTGTGAGGAGTGTTTTTGATACTTAAAATGGCGACGTTTTCGTTACAAGAACAGCGAGTAATCATTCGTTTTCTCCACTTGCGTGGTGCGACACCCATTGAAATTCATCGCCAGTTGAGTGAGACATGTGGTGATGGTGTCATGAATGTGAAAAATGTGCGTTCGTGGGCGCGACAGTTCAAAGAAGGCCGAACGTCGTGTGACAACGAACCAAAACAATCTCGGCCTCGCACCAGCCGGTCTGACAACATGGTCGAGCGAGTTGAGAAAGTTGTTTTGGAGGATCGCCGATTGAGTGTGGAAAACATCGCCCCCAAAGTTGGCATTTCCGTGGGATCTGCGCACAAAATCCTGCATGAAGACCTGCGAATGCGGAAAGTGTCCTCCAGGTGGGTTCCACGAATTTTGGCGGATGACCACAAGGCTGCACGCATGGCAATGATGAAGGCATGAATGGGACTTTCTTTTCATCAACTGTGACAATGGATGAGACATGGATGCCGTTTTTCAATCCGCTATTGCATCAGCAATTTTCCAGTGGTCAAAACAGACTCCTACAGAAGCGTTCGCAGCGGCCATGGAATCATGGCGTCGATGTTGTGAAAAATGTGTACGGCTGCAGGGAGATTACGTTGAAAAGTGACAGAAGTTTCAAATTTTTTGTATGATTATTGTGTGAGAAAAAAAAATTGGAGACCTTAGAACTTGAACGTACAACGTATATCCCACTCCAAGATCTGTGTCAACAATCAATAAATACCAAGGCCAATGAAGTACATAATATCAGACAGAAGGGACTTTAAAAATATTATACCTTTCCATTCTTGTTTCACAAACAAATGGCATCTGACTGTATGATTGTTGATTCTACACAGTACAAAGCTTTACTTAGTTATTTTATTTTTATGACAGATGAAGTATTATTAATGAAATATATATGAGGTTTATTCAAATGATACCCATTCACAGTGCCACTTGTAGAAATGGTTAGTCGCATGTGATGACATGGCTGTGAACACCAGCATTCAATCATGAGCTGTATGACATAGTGCATGCATTTGAGAAAATAGGAACGGTGTGAGGGGCAGAATCAGTTCAAACAGGTCCAATAAGCTGTCATTCAGCTCTTTGATGCAGAAGGTTATCTACTAACATTAATGTAGAACACTCCAAGACCTTCACCCTGCCATGTTCATAAGGGGTGCCACCATGCTGCATCCATAAAGCCCACTTCCTCACAACCCACACTGTCCAGGAGACATTATGTTCCATGCACCAGAAGGTGTTGGATCATCCCTATACAGTACAGACCTGTCAATGTGTTCAAATCCCTCAAGAACAAACTAAAGAGGTGTTTGTTTGGGTAGGATATCAAGACCATGGTGGTGAAGTGGTTCCAGTAGCAGCAGAGGGGATCCACCACCCAGTGCATCAACAAGCTACCTATCTCAGCATACATGTGGACTGTTTAATGACCTCTGCATCTCTGAGCAGAACAACTCCTAAATGGGTTTCATTTGAACAAGCCTCAGAAATACACACTCAAGTGTGTCTACAGAATACAGTGATTAAATAAAAAGTGACTGCCATAGCAGAGAGCAAAACTGGCATGACAGTGAAGACGGACATCTGGATCTCTATTCTATACAGTGTACCCTAAATCATTAAATGAATTACAATCTAATAAGATGAATGCCTACTTTTCACTGAATCCATCAGACACAAAGGAAATTAGGTTTCCAGTTAACTGGGTCTCAGCATGTTTGAAAAATTGACTGCTATGTAATCAGGCAGGAAACATTTAACCTTTATCCTACGGGCATTTAAATTCTGGGAAGGGCAGCGGTACGGAATTAATTTAAATACCCGCGATTAGAAATCCATAAAAACTGTAGTCACTTACTAAATTTGCTCCTATTTCTGCAATTTCTGTGATAAACGAAGGAAATAAACGCTCTTTTTTTCTCGAAAGAATATAGAATCAGATACTGTAATTTACAGATTGTATAAAACATGTTAAAATTTTTACACTGACTCCAAATAAGAAATTCCCCAGTTTTTTAGTTTCTCTACAAGAATTCATAGAGTTCTCGGTAAGTATGAATGCAGGCTGGTGGGTGACATCACTTGACAGCTATGGCAACACAGCGGATGTTGTGTCTAAAGCTTCTCAGTGTCTAAATCACGTAGTTCTTTCGGTANTCTGGAATGGAGACGGTGGACGTGTGATATAAACTCATGTGTTGTATATAGAACTCTGCTAAACAATATGTGTCCTGTTCTTACAGAGTTCAAGGCTAGCATTCTTTATGCATGAGTTGCCGTACCGACACACAGCGTGCATCGTGGCTGGAAGCGTTCAGTCGAGTGTAAAATTTCAAACTTCGATCGTAACATGTGGTAGTGTCATTTGGAATATTCTGACATATTTCAGCTCATCAATGACTTCGATTAAGATTGCAGTACCGACAATTCTGAGAGTGACGTTGAAGGTAGCGAATCATAAAGTGATTTCGAAGAATACCCATCATCTTTGTCGGCAACCTGGGGGCCACCACACCAGCATGGCACGAGGAGTGTGAATAATTATTCAGGTGGAGCTGTGGGCAAACTGTGGCAAACAGTTATAGCATCTGTTGTCGAACCTGGAAATGGACAAATAAGCTATTTTTCCATCTCCTTGATCTGAACAGTTACATCCTGTTGTCACACAGAGAATTTCGTCTCGCTCTTGTGCGGAACATGCTGGAAGGGGTCCACCTCGCCATCAACGGCCAGGGGTCGAACCCCTGCCGTTTTATGGGAGATATCTCGATTATAGAAGGCCAAACCACATCACTGGCTGACTTCCTCTACTTCGCAATTGAGGTGTCGTGTGTGCTTTTCGCGTGGGAAACGAAAGACCGTCCGGACAAAGTGCGTGAAGTGCGAAATCGGACTCTGCATTTCCGGATTTTTTTGAGAATTCCACACGAAGCCAACATTCCGGCAGATGATGCAGGTGGGAAGACAGACACTCCATGCAGATGGTGGCCAAAAATTATATAAGTAGGACATTATTTTCTACCTTAAAATGTATTTCAAATAACGTCCGCACGCGCGGACTGTGCAACCCCATATGGGGTCATTCATACCGCCGACTAAACTTGTGCGACCCCATACAGGGTCTTTAGTCGTTTAAAGGTTAAATGCAAGTTTCTTGCTTCTGCCAAAAGGAGAGAGTTTCTGACCACAAGAAATTGTATATTGTAATGGACAATGGGAAGAAAAGAAACACTGAGCTAGATAAAAAGAAGACGTTGCAAGTATAGCCTCGGAAGGAAAGGACTGGTGATGTACTGTTAGGCTATTTGGGATAAACAGCCTTATGAAGGGAGCAGCGTGACATGTCAAACCGTTGTCGGGCAATGGGATGTGGAGTGAGTTACCATGAAGACAGACTCTTGATAAACGGTCAGTTGCCAAGTTACGCAAGAGTGGAAATGAGGTTACACAACAGTAAGGAAAGCAGTGTTTCTCAGTGACGTGCTGAGCCTAGACGAAGCGCGCTGGTTGCTACACAGCAATAAACAACTCTCGGCACCACTGCTTGATGGTGTCACAACAGTGAAACAGGATGCATTTTCTACTGTCTGACTGAGGGTTTATAAGAGAGACTGGAATACCTAAGGTGTCAGCCCTGCGAATTGCAGGAGGCGATGAAAATGGAGGTGTCAAATCTGAGACAGTAAAGTATGGTCGCAAATACCAAGGGACTTGGACCTGAGAAAGACTGCGCTGCCAAGGGCCAGCAGCATATACAAAAGACAGACTCGTCCTCTCATCAGAGAGAGCGGCCCACAGAAACAAGACCGTAACTGTCAAACGGTAATAAATATCTGGTCATGAGCCGCATATGAGGCTCAGAACCAAGACTTACTGACTGACTGACCGTCAGTCACAATGTGACTTTGACTCTGACCAAGGTGTCAGTTGAAATGTAGCAGCTGCCGAAGACAGTGTCAGTTAGTATTCCGAGTATTTGGCAAGTATTTGGAGTGAGTGCAAGACAGTAGCAGGAAGAAGAAGAATGGAACGTGTGTTAAACTGAAAACAGCGTGAAGAGATTAGTGTGTAGGGTTTGTAAATTGTGTAAACCCACAACAGTGTTATAATCAATTGTAGTTACGACTTGTAGGTTGTTAATAAAACCAATTAACAATCCCAACAGCGTCTTCAGTAGACAAAACATATTACAATATATAAATTAATATGGGTTAATCTACGTTAATATGTCAAATAAGGAGGATATATCTAATTAACACCAGTACTTTATGTAACACTTTTACCATAACTCAAATTAATCTTGGCACTGTAACGGTAAACTAATATCGGGAAAAAGTTAAATAGTTCCGTCCAGTGTAACTGGTTAATATGGGGAAACATGGTAAGACAGAGATATTAAACAAGATAAAAAGAGAAAAAATTAAGCACTTCAACAAAATAAAGAGCCCAAATATATGTAGATGACACAGGGCAGCATCACATTCTTTATACACACTGCAAACTTTCTTACTGCGTAGTCCATTAAAAAATTTTATAATGTACCACATTTATTTGCATAATTGTAAAAATGTTATCCAAATAATTGTGACTGAAAGCTGTCATGCATAAAATATATGAATACTACTTTTCAGGGTAGAATTTTACATTTGAATGCAATAATACAACACTTTACAGACTGTACACCCACAGACTTTGCCACACGATTCCTTGATTAACACTGAGACAAAAATATTCCTTGATAATATTAAAATAAATGCATAATCTCTGTGGAAAAAGTGATTAAAGTTCTCCAAACTCTGTGGTAATATTTGACTTACCATCAAACACTTTGTGAATGTGTGTGCACATTTGCATGTGCGTGTGTATGAAAATTGTGTGCTGGTCAAAATGTCAGCTATGGTAAAGCATAATGTATAATTTTCTTTCTAAGTTTCTTGTCCACAAGTAGAAGTGTGTAAATTATGCAAGAAAATATAATAAATAAAGTAAGTCATCCTGTCTTCTACCACAGCTAAGAGCACTGACTCTGAAGACCTCTCTCCTTCCTCTGACATCTACTTTACATCCATGTACGAACTAAATAAATACCAAGCTTCATTCATAATTCATGCTGTAGAATCTCGTCTTTTCCATCTCCTGTAATTCATGAAAAATTATCCGACAGTACCTTTTGGTGGGGGTATACAAATATTTTATGACAGAGCAACTTACTATTGCTTTATAAAGATGGAGTGGTTTGACAATACTATTCCAACTTTCACAGCAAATGGCTAACAACCTGACACAACAAACACATCAGTTGCCTAAGCTTACCTTCAGCCTGTGTAAGTAACAGCTCCTTGCACTCAAGAAGCCTCTTGATGTCAGTGTGACTTACAGGTGCTTTTGCTGGCATGTCAGGACCTGTTTCCTGAGATGCTGACTCATCTTGCTGCCACAGGTCATAAATCTGCTTGTTCAGAGCTTCCAGCTGCTCCTGACAGTCACTGTACCAGGTTTGAACCCATCCCTGCAACATATCAAAGCTGACATACTTGCACTTTTATATTGCCTACACTGCAGCTGACAGAGACTGTTTTCATTCTGTAACACAAGGTGCTTTACCTGCCAACTTCTCTATAAAATTACAGACAAACACATTCTGTAATTCTGTGCAAACCGAATCTAACCACGAGTCACGAGATTATCACAACGGTGTGGAGTCTTCTGGGCTGCGCTATGTCAAAAAATTGCCAACATCAAAGATAACCAAATATGATTATGAATGATGAATGGCAGGGATTTTAAAAGAGGCCTATTTTAAGGCACTATTCCAGAATTTGTCAAAAGTCCGTGAGGATAGCCGGTAAACTGACCACAATCTGAACTGGGTACCTCCAGCATACAAACTCAAAAGGATTACTAAACCAATAAATTGCTCAGTCAATATACTTGTTACTTTAAAATGTTAAAGAGTTGGATTTGCCAAGTTGAAACACCCTGGCATCACATGAAACAAGAAGCGCAATTTCTTCAAAAAATATGGTCAGGCATAAATGGAACTGTCTTGGAACTGTAATTAAGTAATACTGCTAGTGATAAACCTGAAATAAGTGATTAATATGTTTTATATTTTTCAGCCTCTTTTCTTACTTTATAAGGAAAAGATGCTTGTGGTACTATGTGTATGCACATATCAGTCCCCTGTATTAACTTTCAAACCAATCAATGGACTGTCATGAGTCAGTAGGGACACCATGCCATCAGAGGACAATCCCCCATGTACATTTTATCTGCAATACCAACATCAAACTGGCATGTCAGCTTCTACTTGCACTACTTAACATATGACCCCAATATTCTGTGTGGTAATGGTCTTCAAAAAATAAGAAACTTTTCTAGAATCTTTTGTGCTATTTAAGACAATGTGGCAGATATGCACAGTACCCATTTAACTTTCTGCTTGAATGGTGATATTTAATTAATCACCACAACCATTGGGAACTGAGACTTCTTTCCCCTTTAATTCCTTGACTTATGATCCATGACTGCATATGTGTTTGCTCTACTAGTTGTTGTGGGTTATTTGCTGAGCCAGTACACTTCCCTGCTGTGATGTAACAGTAGAGGAGCTGTGCTAGGCAACAGGCCAGTAAACACTTCCCCACTGTGACATAACAGTACATGTGCTGCTGGAGGGGACGTTTCCCACTTGTCTGATTTGAAGTATAACAAGCAGAGCTGAGGACCGAGCAGGGCAGTGGTGCGGACAGAAGCCAGTAGAAGGCAGTGGTGTCGACAGAAACCGGTGGTTAGCCAGCACAGAGACATGGACAGTTCTACAGTCTAGTGAGAGTTGTTAACATGTAAGGAGAGACTGTGAAACAACTTGTTTAACATTTGTGTTATAGTTACGTTGAACTGTAGTTACAGCATTGCGTAATAAAGTGACGTTGCAAGAATACGTCCCTCGAGGTCTTATTTCACAACAACAACAACTATAGAAATGAAATTTTGTACAGATATAGTTACAAAAATAACTAAACATTCTGTGTGAAAAATTTATCTATGTTAAAAACCACAAACACTGCAATAATAAGAATCTCTGATGTTATGTCAGACAAACCTCACATAATGGAAATCTAAGCTATTCAGAATTATGCATAGAAACAGATCACTCAGTTCTAGTCATCAGGTCACAGTTTCCTTCTTGCTCTTCTAGGTAGAGGGAGACTCATAAAGCAAAATAAGCATCATAAGTTACTGCAATAACTCAGGGTTGTTACTTTATCTCATAAAAAATTGGTACTGTGGGACCAAAAGACTGAGATATTTCATCCATCAATCTGCATAAAATGGAAGTGATGTTCAAAGAGGAAGAGAAAGAACTTAAGCATTCCTTGATAGTCTCCAGGGACTATAATCTGTAAGAAATTATCTAACAAGGTTTAAGACTCAAAATGATGTAATTCCTGTCTGTAGTAATATCAAAAACAGAACTTTAATGAGAGTTAAGGAAAGGAAACATAAACAAAACCCATTTTACAACTGGCCGAAAAAAACACTGCAGTAACAAGAAGGAAATCATGACAGAATTTTGTAAACCTTCCCAACAATGTAAGCAGTGCCAGAATAAAAACTGTCTAAGCCAATGACTGTAATCAGGAGACACAAATTAAGACAATGTAAGGAGGTCAAAACAACTATCTGAAAGGAGCAAGGATGTCCATCATAATTATGTT
Source organism: Cryptotermes secundus (assembly GCF_002891405.2). Lineage (NCBI taxonomy): Eukaryota > Metazoa > Arthropoda > Insecta > Blattodea > Kalotermitidae > Cryptotermes > Cryptotermes secundus. The sequence goes on from NW_019737394.1 coordinate 1,735,602, forward strand.
AGTAATGTCTTGGAACCGAACAATTTATATTGTCACCCTGCTTTAACTTAAGCCCACACATGACAATAATTTGGGCAATGGATATCCATAATTTCCTTTCAGGCTACAAGCCCCACTTGTCCCAACTTTTCCATAAGATTAGTCCTGTAACTTCAAAGGCCAGAGCACTCTAACCTTAAGAGTTGAAGTATATTCCATACACATTTCTTGTTTCAGCTGCTGCACACTACTTCGACTTGAGCTGCCATCATGTGATTGCTTCAGGAGGGAAATTTCTAGTTTTAGGCCTTTTGTTACTTCATTCAGTTCATCACTATGCTTCTTACTTAAGTCCTACAACATAAAGAAAATACCATGGATTTCCAACATGCGATTCCTTCTAGGTCATATTTTCTTCTTTTTATTATGATTTATTTCAAGATGTTTTCAGTATCACCAGACTACACAGCACTGAATAGTAGGATGACAGATGAAGGATCTCGAAGGAAGCAGTCATGACCAGAAGAACAAATCCTGCATGTTCTGTTACCATGGTTTGTGCAAATATAAATTCACCGCCATTATGGTCCAAATGCTCTTTTTATGGGTAAAGAATGAAGAAATACAGGGAGATCGAGAAGTCGTGCACATCACAATACGCAATTATATTTTGCTGGTTTAATGCACCAACTACAAGACATACAGCACTTACTAATAATGTTTATAACCTTACATTTTAGAAATGCAAAATTAAATCATGTCTTTAAAACATAAGCTCGAAATGGCTTCCCTGTTCAGCAATGCATGTGCATCGCTGTCGCAATGTTCCTCTTGAGGTCATCCAGTGTATGCAGATTGTTCTTATAGACAATTCCTTTCAGGCACCCCCCAAAAGAAAAAATCTGCGGGTGACAAATCGGGCTAATGCGGGGACCACAATCCTTTCAAAATGAGACGGTCACCAAAAAACTCGTGCAGGAACTGCATGGTTTCATTAGATGTGTGACATACGGCACCGTCTTGCTGCAACCAACACTCACATTCATCAACTTCATGAAGCACAATAAACTGTGTAATGATGTCTTGGTACACTGGACTGTTCACTGCTGTTTCAAAGAAAATTGGGTTCACTATTTGACGACGTGATACAGCACACCACATGCCAATTTTCTGACAGTGCAAGGGCTTTTCATGTAACACATGTGGGTTTTCAGATGACCAAATCCTATTGTTTTGACTGTTCACGTAGCCACTAAGGTGAAACCATGCATTGTCAGTGAAAAAACCCTGATCAAACTCTTCAATTCCGTGCTTGCCAACAAATGTCCAAAACCATCTACAGTACACTAAGCATTTTTCTTTATCCAGGTCCTTCAGTTCCTGCACACAGTGAACACTATATGCACGAAGGTGTAACTTCTTCATCACTTTCTGAGCAGTTCTGTATGAAATTCCTGATTGGGCTGATAGTCTCCTTAGGCTTTTTGAAGGGGAACGCTGCAACATTTTCTCCACGTCAGCCAGTTTAGCCTCAGTCGAAAGGGCCGGTCTCCCAGATTTCTTCCTATCTCAAACTGATCCATATTCCCGAAATCGGTTGATTATTCTCGTTATCGTCGGAGTGTTAGGAACTGCACAACCCAGATATTCCCGACGAAACTTGTCTGCGACACATGCATAAGAATGACTGGCAAAATAATGTTCCACCATGAAAACTCGTTCTTCGGAAAACGACATGTCTGTCACGCAATAAACAAAGCTATACTGCAGTCAGCGTATGACCGATACACAACAGACCGTGTTTCTACTCATTAGTACTCCTGCAGTACCATCTAGCGGTAGGAGATATAATTATATTAACTGCAATACAATTTATAACAACTTTTAGTTTGATGTGTGTGACTTTTCGATCTCCTTGTATATTCACTTTGACTCACTAAATCACTGCAAGAAGGAAGTTAAGGACTATAATAAATCTTCAAGGAATGCATCCTGTTGTGTTCTTCTACGAGGGGGTACCCAAAAGAAACTGAACTTATTTTTTTTT